>NC_051117.1:3690112-3766212 GCF_014839805.1 Manduca sexta | reverse complement strand
AACAATTACTTTAATTGACCCCTTAAAATTGATAGTCATAATTTTTTTTTTACACTTTCTAAGCCCATTTCCTTCCGCCGCAGGTGCCCGGCAACAAGACCGAGGCTCGTGTGCCAGACCTGATCGAGGGCAAGACATACCAGTTCCGAGTGAAGGCAGTCAACAAAGCTGGACCGGGTAAACCGTCCTCGCCTACCGAAAACCTGCTGGCTAAGGACAGGTTTGGTAAGTGTTTGGTCCTAATTTTATTACAATTTTTATAATCAGAGTCGATAGGAAAGTTATTTTTGATGTATGCCACTCACTAATATTCATGTCGTTATACGTATTAAAAAAATATATAATTATTTCCATTGTAATACAAAAATGTCCTAAAAAGAATAGTAGCAAACATTTGTCAAACTCAAACACAAACTTTTGCCAAAAATAATCATATGTTTTTGTCGAACAGCCCCGCCGAAGATCGACCGCACGAACATGCGCGATATCACCATCAAGGCTGGCCAGCACATCAGGCTTGACGTCAAGGTCAGCGGTGAACCGCCACCAACCAAGACATGGTAAGTACCATCAGATTAATTTCGTTTATTTTTATTGTATATTTCTCACCAAGATGGTTTTCGATTAAGTATCAAAGGAATCACAATAATTTCAAATTTTTTCATTAAACTTTTGGGTACACTTGCACTTATAATTTTGAAGGATATAAAAATAATGCCTGGCCATGCATGGGCCATTTCGGAAATATAATTGTGATATTTTTCATTCAATTACTCCAACACTAATCATTCGACAAATTTGCGTCCAAAATTAATCCAAAGCATAATACCACAAGAGATCAGTTCGACATTCCCTTAATCTTAATCGTAATCAGAATTGACCTTGTCCAGGTTCCACAATAAAGAGGCTGTCGCCCCGCGAAGACCTCTCCATCGACGTGGAAGACTACAAGACCAAGTTGTCTGTGGTCATCGCGTCGCGCAAGCACAGCGGCACTTACGTATTAAAGGCTGAGAACAGCAGCGGTAAAGACGAGGCCACTATTGAGATCAAGGTCCTCGATGTACCGGCCAAGCCTGAAGGACCTTTGAAGGTAAATATTTTGTTCGGATGGAGGCACGTGTAGATGAATTATAAGTTGATTAGATAAATTTCCAAATGGTAGATTTAATTTTATCCGTGGTGCTTTATAACGAGCTTATCTAGTTGTAAACGTCTATATCCTTGAGGTTAAATCGCCTCCTTACATCATGATTTTGTCACCCGCATTGCTCTGGAGGGAAGTGGACAATTAATATTTCCAACTCCTCCTATCTTTCTATTTGATTAATTTCGTTGTGGGATAATGACATATTAGTTTTCCCTGAGACTCGCCGAGCTTCACTGCTCGGTGTCATACAATGCGTGCCACTGCTGATCCTGGCTTACAGGAGTTATATAGTAGTGGTGTGAGGGCGGGAAAGTCTCAAAAATGGAAGATAGGAAATTTTGTAATATCGATAAAGTTAGCAGATATATAATCAATTAAAGAGCTAAATAAATCTCGATAAAATCGTACATCAAAGTAGCTTAAATATATAAAAATATTTGCGACGGATTTTAAATCGATTATAGACCGATAGTAAAAAAATATATTCATCGACATTAAACATACAATACAATCAACAATATCGATAATTGGCAGATCTCAGACGTGCACAAAGAAGGCTGCACGCTAAAATGGAACCCGCCACTAGACGACGGCGGCGCTCCCATCGACCACTATCTCGTGGAGGAAACTGGACACCGAGACCGGTAGATGGATGCCGGCTCTGAAGACCAAGGACCCGAAGGCCGAGATCGAGAACCTGGTGCCTGGACACGAGTACAAGTTCAGGGTGTCTGCTGTTAATAACGAGGGACAGTCTGAGCCATTGGAAGCTGATCACTCGATTATCGCTAAGAATCCGTTCGGTGAGTAATTTTTTTCAAACCTTTTTTTGATATTGACCATGTTCTTTTTTTTTAAATATAATATTCATGGACTATTTATTTATATGTTTCAAATATTTTTCTATTTAATATTTTAATATTAATTTCACTTTATAGAGTAGCTGTAAATTGACATAAAATAACAAAAGTTCCGTAATTTTAAATTCCATCACCTTCAATATGACTAACATGCCAAATCTATTCATATTATATGTGTTACTTACATTGATATCATGGTATTCTTCAGACGAGCCCGGCAAACCTGGAAGACGAGAGATCGTGGACTGGGACAAGGACCACGTGGACTCAGGTGGGAGAAGCCGTTCAAGGACGGCGGTGCCCCCATCACCGGCTACATCATCGAGAAGAGAGAGGTCGGCTCACCCAAGTGGGTGAAGGCATGCGAGGTGAGACATCGATATATTCAATTTGAATATTCGAATGACGCAGTGATAACGATTGTAAGGAGGAATAGATTAATTTAAAAAAATATCGAAAAATAAAATGATAATAAAAAAAAATCAATATTTTACGTTTTAGAATTAATTTAAGATTACATATCGTACGTTAGTATATATTATCGACGTTTTTATGAAAGATAAGTCGTATAAATAATTTTAATAAAAATTAAATGTTTATTTTGTTGAAATGTTTATAATCTTCCAGTACTCAGAGAAGTATTGGTCACTAAATATGGCATACCAGTGTTTTTTCTACATTACAATAAGAATACTATTAAATTTCCCTAGGTCGGTCCTAACGACAACGACAAAGCAACAGTACCGAACTTGGACGAGGGCGTGGAATACGAATTCCGCGTGAAGGCTGTCAACGAGGCTGGACCTAGTGAGCCCAGCGATGCTAGCAAGAGCGTTGTATGCAAGCCTAGGAGACGTGAGTGTCATCAATAATGTACTTAAAGTATAATTTGTTAAGGTAGATTTTGATTTAATCACTTTTCAGAATTATGGATACTTTATTTTTGAACTTTACGATAAATGACCATCTGTTTGTTATCTTAACTTACTGTTTATCAAACTTGATATAGTAAATATTTTCAGAAGATTTTAATTAATCAAAGAATCTTGAAAGACCTGCCTTGGCACGTCACTAGTTTTCTTTTTTTCTTTTTTTTTTATTGATTTTCATATATGTATTTTACGTCGATAATAATTATATTTATTAACAATTCTAACATTATATACCACTAATAGTATATACTATCGAATTGATTTAAATATTCTCTATATCACAGTGCCTCCCAAGATCGACCGTCGCAGCCTCCGTTCCATCTAGGGGGTGCGCGGGAGGGCGAGCCCATCTCGCTCGACGTCAAGGTCAAGCGGTGAACTCTCCTCCGCCGGAGGTCACATGGACCCTTAACGGCAAGTCCGTTAGCAGTGGCAACGGACTTAAACGTAAGTTCTATAATCTTAAAATTATCAGACAAATTAATTTCAGACTTTTGAAATAAGGTTTAGTTTTCGTGGGGCTTATAAAGTTCGATAGGGAAATTAGAGTTGGTTTATTTTAAGTAATTGAATGAAAAGCTATATTTTTCTTTGTATATACCTACCTTGCAGGCCATAAAAGAAAGAAATTGGGATTATGGGGCAAACAGGCCTCTTGAAAGTTAACAACCAACCGGCTTAATTCTTAACACAATAATTGGCTAGTAATATAGATCTTGCTGAAATATTAATAAATACCTTTTTCCAGTGGTTAACGTGCCGTACATAAGCAAGTATCAGCACTCGAGCCCGCGTCGCAAAGACTCCGGCATGTACAAGATACAGGCTGTCAACAAGTACGGACAGGACACCGCCGAAGTCGAGATTATTGTTACATGTAAGTATTTATATCGATTAGTAATTTTATCGATATTTCATTGACGATAAGATCGATTTAAAATAAATCAAAAATAACTTGTATGAATTGTATATATATGTCCTGAGTTGTGTACAAGTATACCATATATCAGCAGGTTGATATCGATTATCGAACAATCAAGATTCCATAAAATAATTCAAAAACCTTTTCCAGCGAAACCGGACAAACCGGAGGGACCTTTGGAGGTGTCCGACATCCACAAGGACGGTTGCACGCTGAAGTGGAAGCGGCCCAAGGACGACGGCGGCGAGCCAATCGAGGCGTACCTCGTCGAGAAGTACGACACCGAGACTGGCACGTGGCTGCCTGTTGGCAAGACTCTTGGAAATGTGCCTGAAATGGAAGTAAGTAGTATAGTATTTTCACTGGTGGTAGGTCTCTCATATGTGAGAGTCTTACCTGGATAGATACAACTCAAATATCTATTTCTGCCGCCGAGCAGCAGTGTGTAATCACTGTTGTATTCCTGTTTGAAGGACATTGTAGCTAGTGTAACTACTGGACATAATAAGACTTAACATCTTATGTCTCAGGATGGCTAGCGCAATGGTATACCAAACAATACTTTGTAACTTAACGTGTTGGATTGTATTTTACTGTTTATGGACCGTTGTATTGCTTACCATTAGGCAAACGTCAAGCTCGTCTCGTCATCAAAGAAATAAAAAAGAAAGAATAGTTCATGAGTGACATATCGGCCTTTAAGCCTTTAAAATTTAATATGACGAAATTTTAAAGGCCGAAATATCCATGATTATTAATTATTTTTACGTTTTCTTCAACTGCGAGAACTAATCACTAACTAGACGTTTCGAATTTAAAATAATTTACTTGCCAATACTTGTTTAGTTACCCAGATTAAAGGTGAAACAAAATGTATGAAAATGGACCTTGAGGTATCGCCTTAAGTTTCCCCATTGTTCGCATATACCAATAATTGCAGATGCTGAGGAAATTGCCTCTCTTTCGATATTTTGATTTTACTTATAATATAAAATAATATGTCATCTAATCGATGGTATACAGTTGTGAAATTAATTTAAGAACATATACTAAAGAATTGTATTTTACTAGGTGGATGGCTTGACTCCCGGACACGAGTATAAGTTCCGCGTGAAGGCGTTGAACAAGGAAGGCGAATCCGAACCTCTTGAGACGTTCGGCGCTATCGTCGCCAAGGATCCGTTCAGTAAGTCCACATACAGAACATAAGTTGCAGGACCTTGTTATAGACAATGTTTCCAAATACTATAAAAAAAAAACTATTTAGATTATTACAATATTTGCTTTTAGTATTTGTTAAAATGATTATTTTAATCGACACAATATCGATTTTTCCAATAGTATAACTTTTTTTTACAATGTCCTATATGGGTTAGACATTGTAAAAAAAAGTAATCGGTAACAATATATCGATGTTATGCAATGTCTAATCGATATGTTGTTACCGATATAATCGATTAATAACTTTCGTTCCACAGCCGTACCAGACGCGCCATCAACGCCAGTGCCTGATGACTGGTCCGCCACTCACGTGGATTTAAAAATGGGGAGCCGCCCATCTCCGACGGTGGCTCGCCTATCGTCGGCTACATTATCGAGAAGAAAGACAAGTACAGCCCGCTGTGGGAGAAGGCTGTGGAAACTCACACACCTACGCCTACCGCTACTGGTTAACGGGTGAGCATCGAATTTTTTTAATGAGCATCGATATAAACCAAATCGGTTTTTTATCGATAGGGTAAATTTCGAAATTTATCGATAATACAGAAGCATTATGCAACTAATTCAATGCATTACCTATTTTACTTTTTTTAAGTAAGATGATATGACAATTAAATGGTAGACTTTGCAAGCAATTTTGAAAGCACGAACCGATTAATTCGTATGTCTATAAACTAGTACATAAATCTCATTCATTTCATCATACCCTAAATATCTCTTATCTAATTCTTAATATCGATATCCCCAGCCTGATCGAAGGCAACGAGTACCAGTTCCGCGTGATCGCTGTCAACAAGGCCGGCCAGAGTAAACCATCTGATGCGTCCAAGAACTTCGTGGCGAAGGCCCGCTTCCTGGCGCCGAAGATCGACCGTCGTCACCTGCGTGACGTCACACTGTCTGCTGGATCCACGCTGAAGCTGGAAGCTGCCATCACTGGCGAGCCGGCTCCAGCTGTGGAATGGAGGTATGTTTTGTACTGTATACCGTCTAACGAGGAAATTGAAAACCTGCTTTGAGGGTGCCACTTTTGTTTTTACATTTTAAGGTTAATTTTGTTAGTACAAGAAATTAGTTCCATATTTTACCGCAATATGGCGAGGTATTAATTTATCTGGTCAGGCTATAATAGTAAATTAGTTAAAGGCTACAATATAATTGTTAAAAAGTATATCACAGTATAGTGTGAGTAAGACTGCTCTATTAGGGTCTCTAAATGTCGATGTTAATTGTTTGTCTCTGGTAACATGATTATAGGAAGGTAAAAATGTATATAAAATGTATTTTAAATCGATTATTAACTTATCGATAAAAAAATATTTCCTATATTAGAATCATAAATTAAATCTCAATTTTATTCCAGATACCAGAACATGCCGCTCCGCCCATCGAAGGCAGTGACCATCGACAATCCAGAGTACTTCACCAAGCTGGTGATCCGTCCAGTGCGACGGACGACTCCGGCGAGTACACCGTCACCGCGGTCAACTCTAGCGGCAAAGATACCGTCACCATCAACGTTGTGGTCACCGACAAGCCTACCAAGCCTGAGGGACCATTGCAGGTAAGCTACCATAAATTGGTTTCCTTATTAGTACTTTAAGATTTTGTGAAGTAATTATAACTGAATTACCTTATAATCGATTCCGAATCGATAATTTATTTTTGATCCTGATGTTCTTGTAGCTTTTGTTTTACTTACACAAGTTACGAGATATGAATTAAATACTCAATGTTACTTAGAATATTACATTCTTGGACAGAATATTTAACAAGAGAAATGAAGAAAATGCCGATTAGAAAACCATAAGATAGAAAAATTTACATTATATTCTATGCTTTTTTATGTTTGCCACCGGATGCAGTTTTGTGAATTACTTCTACTATGCAACCGTATGGTGTACTTGTAGTAGGGCATGTACAAAATTAAATAACTGATTTAAGAACAATACAATTCTCATATTTTTCAATACGGAATAAAAAAAATAATGCCAATTTAAATAATTTATGCAATTATCCAAACCAGTTCTAACACATTGCTTTTTGCCAGATTTCGGACGTACACAAAGATGGCGCTACGCTCAAATGGAAGAGACCGAAGGACGACGGTGGAACTCCCATCGAGTACTACCAGATCGACAAGTTGGACACTGAGACCGGATGCTGGGTGCCATGCGCCAGATCCGAGGAGCCTAGTGAGTAGACAATACATCGACGATCCCTACGTAAAGTATCGAATCTACAAAATTGCATTTTGCAGATTCAATACTTTACGTAAGGACCGTCGGAATATACATCGCTTGTTTAGTGTTATATTACCATGGCGATAAGCATTTCGATCCTTATTGTCTTAAGTAAATGCAGTTCATTTTAATAAGGACCGTCGAGATATTTATTCAGGCTAAAGTTATAACAATGATACTAAACGAATCGGTTTTGATGAGTGATATAAAATTTTGGTGTAATTGAATAAATTATTTAACTTAATTTTGTGTTAGTTTAATATGTAAGCAATAATTTCGTGTATTTTTTTCTCATACTGATTCAGATTTGTAATATTAATCGGATCGTATTTTGTAAATTATTTTAGTATGAAAACATGAAAAATAAATTGTAAATTTTCTTTTGATTTCAAAAAAAATATCGATAACGACTTGAAACTTAGAGTACGTTTAAAGATTTTATCGATAATTTTTTGATAAGAAATCGATATATTCACAATAATTTTGTTTGCAGAATGTGACGTGACCGGCCTGACGCCCGGCAAGGAGTACAAGTTCCGCGTGTCCGCCGTCAACTCCGGAGGGGAGAGTCCGAGCCGCTCGTCTCGGAGGAAGCCATTGTCGCCAAGAATCCATTCGACGAGCCTGGTATGTTGCACTCCAAACATATTAGTAGTTAATTAATACGAAAGCGTTATTGAAAAGTATGGACATATACAATATTGGTTTATGTTGTGGTTTTATCGATGATCAACATAAACTAATTTTATCGATTTCTCAAATAAATAAGTTTTAAAATCGATTATGTCATTATCGAGAAATTCATAATACTTGGCACCTATAGACTCTATAAAAAAAATACAACGGTAAAAAAGTAATGTAACATGTACTAGTATAAAACCTTATACTAAAACTTATATTTGCTACCCTAGGTGCACCAGGCACGCCAACAGTCACAGACTGGGACAAGGACCACGTGGACCTCAAGTGGACCCCGCCACGCGAAGACGGCGGTGCTCCCATCGAGGGATACATCGTGGAGAAGAAGGACAAGTTCGGCAACTGGGAGAAGGCGCTCGAAGTGCCCGCGGATAAGACTAACTGCACCGTCCCCGATCTTATTGAGGGACAGACTTACGAGTTCAGGTAATTTGATAAAGTCTTATGATTCTAGGAAAAATATATATTGAAATTATTATGACTATTTACAGTGTGATAGAAATAGATATTGTTGTAAAGTGATACAAATTAGGAAAAGTCAATACAGATTTGGATAAAAAAAATATGATACATAGTATGATATATAATTCAGAGGATTATTTTCAAATTAGTCAAGCTTTGTCAATTAATGTTTAATTTAAAAGATCCCAAATTTATAACTATTGAAATATCCCAATATCAAAAAACCCTCATTGTTAGATTAATCCTATGTATAGGATTAAAAGTTATCTACTTCTTTTTGTACTAATAATGATCCTTATACGTTCAGGGTACGCGCTGTAAACAAGGCAGGACCAGGCGAGCCCAGCGACAGCACTCACCCGATCGTCGCCAAGCCCAGGAACCTGGCGCCCAAGATCGACCGCACCAACCTTATCGACATCAAGATCAAGGTCGGACAGAAATTCGGATTCGATGTCAAGGTAAGCTTTTTTCTATGATTTTTTTTGAGTTGGTGATTTAAAAAAATAATCCTCGTGCTGTAGGTAGGTTCAAAGTTAATAAATTTAGAAAATTTACGTAACATGCTTACCATTTTTATTCCGTATCAGGTTACTGGTGAACCAATGCCGGAAACCAAATGGTTCCTGGCCAAGAAGGAGGTCAAGTCTGGCGGTGACATGAAGGTGCAACACTCTGACTACAACACCAAGTTGAACTGCAAGTCGGCCACCAGGGCTGACAGCGGTAGATATACCATCACCGCTGAGAATATCAACGGCAAGGACGTCGCTGAGGTTGAGGTCATCGTGCTCAGCGCGCCATCGCCGCCTGGCGGACCTCTTAAGGTTCGTTAATTTCAGATAGTAGATATTCTGATATGATTTTTTGGGTGAAGTATAAATTCGATATGAAATTAAAAAGTACATTTGATAAATTAATTCGATAAGATTTGTTTTTTTATAGAAATACATGTGGGTTTTATAGGTTTCAGAATAAAATCTATCGATAAAAAAGTATCGATTATTAAATAAATTTTATCGATTTGAAATTGATTATTGTAAGCCAATGAGACATAACTGATATTTTAATGACCTTATCTCACAAAAAATATTAAAATCCCAGTAATCTATTGTCCATTCACTAAAATTATCTTTATCATCACTAATAAAAGACTTGAAATCCCTCATCAGGTATCGGACGTGCACGCAAACGGCGCCACACTATCCTGGCGTCCACCCTCAGACGACGGTGGCCAGCCTGTCGAGAAGTACGTGGTGGAGCGCATGGACGAGGCCACCGGCCGCTGGGTGACAGCTGGGGAGACAGACGGCCCTGTCACCAGCCTCGCTGTCGACGGGTTACAACCCGGACACAAGTACAAGTTCCGCGTCAGTGCTGTTAACAGGTGGGCTATGGTTTTGATACCTCATGATAAATAAAATTGCTCTAGATTTTCAAAAGTTCTATGAAATGATAACATAGGAAATAAATGTTATCTTGTTATTTATACTTAAGATTTACATAATGAACCTATTTAGCGAGATTTAAGTAACTGTGATGCATTTATAAATTATAAAACAAAATGCGGGTCCACACGTTTTGTTTTGTACGTTCAGTCAACCGTAATGAAAGAATTATGATGTAAATATTCGTTATGATAAACCATGAAAAATTATAACTGTGGATATGCTTTATTAAGAACCCAATATGTTTACGATACTCTTATAAAATATATGATGAATGTTAAACCTACTTTCCACCCACACAGACAAGGCCGTTCCGACCCGCTCACAACCCCCCACTCGACCGAAGCGAAGAATCCGTTCGACGTGGCCGGCAAGCCGGGCACTCCGAAGATCAAGGACTTCGACAGGGACTTTGTGGAGTTGGAATGGACCAGACCTCAGACCGATGGCGGCGCTCCGATCACCGGCTATGTTATTGAGAAGAAGGATAGGTTCTCGCCTGATTGGGAGGAGTGTGCACAGGTATGTTTCTGTCCTATATTTATTATTGACATTGATGGTTAATAGATATTGCATCCTATATCGATAAGCACCAATAAGTGGGCAGCAAGAATAGTTTATCATATTTTTAATATTAATCGATTTTAAAATTTATAATCGATTTGGTAAAAGAAATTATACATTTTGAAAATTTAGTTTTTTCTAGTTATATGCATAAAATAATTATGTTAATACTGTGCTATTGTTCATGTATGATTTTATGAAAATGTTATTTATTACAGATCGAAGGTGACGTCACAACCGGCAAAGTGCCAGACCTCATCGAAGGCAACACATATGAGTTCCGTGTACGTGCGGTCAACAAGGCCGGCAAGGGTGAGCCCAGTGACGGAACTGCTCCTCACCTCGCCAGGCCCAAGAACCTGCCGCCCAAGATCGACAGGAACTTCATGTTCGACATCAAGGTCAAGGTCGGACAGAACTTCGACCTCGACGTGCCTGTCGCTGGTGAGCCGACGCCAACCAAAGAATGGCTGCACGGAGACAACGTCGTCCTCAATACTGACAGGATCAAGGTCATCAACGATGACCACAGCACCAAGATCCGTGTTATCGACGCCAAGCGGGCCGATACTGGCACCTACACTCTTAAGGCTAAGAACATTAATGGAACTGACACGGCGACCGTCAAGATCTTGGTCATGGACGCACCTTCACCACCAGAAGGCCCGCTCAAGGCCGACGACATCACAAAATCTGGATGCACACTACGCTGGAGGCCGCCCAAGGATGACGGTGGTAGCGAAATCACCCACTACGTCGTCGAGAAGATGGACCAAGAGAACATGCGCTGGATCCCTGCTGGTGATGTCAACTCATGCAGCATTAGGATTGACCATCTCATCGAAGGACATGACTACAACTTCCGCGTGCGTGCAGTTAACAAGCACGGCGAGTCGCAGCCACTTGTTGGCCATGAGCCGATCACTGCCAAAGATCCCTACGGTACACCCGACAAACCAGGTACCCCCGTCGTCAAGGACTGGGACAAGGACCACATGGACCTCGAATGGGTGCCGCCGAAGAAGGATGGTGGATCTCCCATTACCGGATACATTATCGAGGCAAAGAAGAAGTACGGACCTTGGGAAATGGCAGCCACAGTGCCAGGAAACCAGACAACCGCTACTGTACCTGGCTTGCAGGAAGGCGAAGAGTACGAGTTCAGAGTTATCGCTGTCAACAAGGCCGGTAACGGAGAGCCCAGTGACGCCTCTACTCCTCAAGTCGCCAAGGCCAGGTTCTGCGCGCCGCACTTCGACAAGATGCTGCTCGCAGACAAAACTGTTAAGGCTGGACAGAGAATCCAATATGAGATTCCCATCGAGGCATCGCCTAAACCAACTGTCGAATGGCAGATCAACGGCAAAGTTGTTCATCCGTCAGACAGGATTGACATTCAGATCTTGCACAATAGGGTCATATTAGACATTCCATTCTCTGTCCGCGCTGATGGAGGAGTTTATAAATTGACTCTTAAGAACGACCTGGGAATATGCTCAGCTACAGCGCAAGTCACCGTCCTTGACAAACCTTCAAGGCCCGAGAAGCCTTTGGTGGTGTCGGATGTTACAAAGGAATCATGCTCGCTGTCATGGAAGGTACCACTCGACGATGGTGGTTCACCAATTCTACACTATGTTATTGAGAAGATGGATCTATCTCGTGGTACCTGGTCTGATGCCGGTATGAGCACTTACCTATCCCACACAGTTACAAGACTTATTCACATGAAGGAGTACTTGTTCAGGGTCAGCGCTGTCAACGCTATCGGACAGTCTGAGCCTCTGGAGTTAGACAGGGCTATCATCGCCAAGAACGAGTTCGATGAACCTACCGCACCAGGCAAACCTCAAGCTACCGACTGGAGCAAGAACCACGTTGACCTGGAATGGACTCCGCCCAAATCGGACGGTGGATCGCCTATCACTGGTTACATTGTACAGAAGAAAGAGAAGGGCAGCCCATACTGGGTGAATGCTGCTCACGTGCCAGCTAACAAGAACAAGGCGACAGTGCCTGACCTGATTGAGGGTCAAGACTACGAATTCAGGGTTATCGCTGTCAACCAAGCTGGACAGTCTGAGCCCAGTGAACCTTCAGACATTATCACTGCTAAGGACAGATTCGTCGCTCCTAAGATCCTCACGCCACTTAAGGAGATCCGCATTAAGGCTGGACTTATCTTCCACTTGGATGTTGACTTCCTTGGCGAACCAACGCCTGAAGTCACATGGACTTGTGATGGCAAACCTGTTGTGAACAATGAGAGGACCACCGTTACATCTGTGGGTCACCACACCATTATTCACACTGTGAACTGCAAGCGTTCAGATGCTGGTAAATACCACTTGAAACTGAAGAACGATTCCGGTACTGATGAAGGCAGCTTTGAGTTGATCGTGCTTGACGTGCCCGCGCCTCCAGAACCGCCATTCGTATACGAAGAAATCACTGCTCAATCAGTCACTCTTTCGTGGAAGCCACCCAAGGACAACGGTGGCAGCGAACTGACTGCCTATGTCATCGAGAAGCGTGATCTTACTCACGGAGGAGGCTGGGTACCAGCTGTTACATATATCAACCCTAAGAACACCCACGCTACTGTACCTCGTCTTTCTGAGGGCACACAGTATGAATTCAGGGTATTCGCTGAGAACTTACAGGGTCGTTCCGAGCCATTGGTCACGGACAAACCAGTCGTTGCCAAGAACCAGTACACCACACCTGGACAACCTGGAAAGCCAGACCTTGTATCTGCAGACAAAGACCACATCCAGATCAAATGGAAGTCGCCAATTTCGAACGGCGGATCGAACATTATCGGATACGATGTCGAGAGGAGAGACAAGGCTACTGGCCGCTGGATCAAGATGAACAAGGAGCCGGTCAGGTTCAACGAGTACAAGGATGACAGAGTTCAGGAGGGCCATCAATACGAATATAGAGTATCCGCTGTCAACGCAGCTGGATCTGGCCAACCTTCTGAGCCATCGAACGTGTTTATCGCCAAGCCGATGAAAGAGAAGCCTAAATTATGGCTGGATCACCTCATTGGCAGGAAGATCAAGGTCCGCGCTGGTGAGCCAATTAACATTAACATTCCAATCACCGGTGCACCGACACCGAAAATTTCCTGGACTAAGGGATCAATTCCTCTTGTTCCGTCACACAGGCTGTCTGCCGAGACTAAGGCCGATGAGACTAAGCTGTCCATTGAGAAGTCCACAAGGGAAGACGCTGGAAAATACACCATCACCGCGTCCAACGAACACGGCAAAGACTCTGCTGACATCGAGGTTATTGTCGTTGACAAGCCTGGAGTACCTAAAGGTCCTCTATTATGCACTCCCGTCACACACGATGCCGTCAGCCTTACATGGCAACCACCTACCGACGACGGCGGCAGCGAGATCACCGGCTACGTCGTTGAAGTCGCCGAATTCGGCGTCAATGACTGGCGTACTGTTGCAGGATTCTGTCCCAAGTGTTCGTTCACTGTGAAGAACTTAACTGAAGGCAAGAAGTACATATTCAGAGTACGCGCTGAGAACTTATATGGTGTATCTGAGCCCTTGGAAAGCAAACCTACGATCGCCAAGTCACCGTTCGACCCGCCAGATGCGCCGGAAACACCGAAAATTACTGGATACAGCTCGAACAGCTGCTCCCTCGAATGGCAGCCGCCCGCGAACTGCGGAGGCAAGCCCGTCACCGGATACTACGTCGAGAAGAGAGAACGTGGCGGCGACTGGGTTAAGGTTAACAACTACCCCACACCCAACACGTGCTACACTGTATCGGACTTACGCGAAGGAAACCGTTATGAGTTCCGCGTCATCGCCGTCAACGAAGCCGGACCCGGCAAACCTAGCAAACCGACTGAGCCTATTGTTGCTGAGACACAGCGTCTTAAGCCCAGCGCTCCCGAAGCGCCCAAACCTGACAGAGTCACAAAGGACTCCGTCACGTTGTCATGGAGGCCGCCCAAGAACGACGGTGGTTCTAAGATCAAGGGATACATCGTCCAACAGAAGAAGAAGGGCGACAAAGACTGGAAGGACGTCAACGACGTGCCCGTTCCCAGTCTGGTGCACACCGTACCCAACCTTAAGGAAGGCGAAGAATACCAGTTCAGGGTTGTGGCTGTCAACGATGTTGGCCGATCAGACCCCAGCAAACCCACCGCCGATATTACCATCGCCGAACAGCCAAACAAACCTTGCATGGATCTTGGTGGAGTCAGAGACATCACAGTACGTGCCGGAGAGGACTTCTCCATTCACGTGCCGTACACTGGCTTCCCGCAACCTGCGGCTTCTTGGTTTGCGGACGACAACCTGCTCGACGTCGAGGGAGACTCGAGGATATTCCAGAAGATTACTCCAGAGTCGGCGTCGCTTGTTGTTAAGAACGCAAAGAGGTCAGACGGTGGACAGTACCGTCTGCAGCTGCGCAATCCTTCGGGATACGATACAGCTACAATCAACGTGCGCGTGCTTGACCGTCCTGGCAAGCCCGAAAACCTGCGCGCGGACGAATTCGAAGGCGAAGCACTCACGCTCTACTGGAACCCGCCGAAGGACAATGGCGGCGGCGAAATCACCAACTACGTCGTTGAGAAACGCGAAGCTCGCTCGCCCAACTGGACCAAGGTGTCTGGCTACGTCACGACACCGTTCTTGCGCGTGAAGAACCTGACTGTCGGCAAGAGCTACGAGTTCAGGGTAATGGCGGAGAACCAGTACGGCCAATCGGAGCCTGCGCAGACCCTGGAGCCAATCAAGGCGAGACATCCATTCGATCCTCCAGGACCTCCTGGAGTGCCACGCTCTGTGGAGACCACCGAGTCTTCAATTACCATTACTTGGACGAAGCCACGTCACGACGGCGGCTCTCCTATCACCGGCTATGTTGTTGAAAAGAGACTGATCACAGAAGACAAATGGACTAAGGCGTCGCACGCTCACGTTCCTGACACTACTCTAAAGGTCATGGGCCTGATCGAGAACCATGAGTACGAGTTCCGTGTGGCTGCTGTCAACGCTGCGGGTCAGGGCGCATGGTCCCAGGCCTCTGATGCCATCAGGGCCTGTGCGCCGCCCAACAGCCCGCGCATCACCAGCGACCTCAGCCTGCGTGACATCACTGTCATTGCTGGCGAGGAGATCAAGATCACAGTGCCGTTCACCGGAAACCCAAGACCGAAGGTAAGATGCACTCGAAGTTACATAAAACATTTGAATACATTTTTGTTTCAAAAACGTATAGATAAATAGAACTAATGATGCTCCTAGATATGGCATATTGAATATTTTGTAACCCAACCCTCCTCTCTGACCATCCTCTACGTGTATGTAATTAAATCATAATTAACATGGATATATTTACTTGTATATCGTTATTTTTCGAACTCATTTCCTGAAAGGACGGATTTGTATTATGAATTTGAGCTTTCATCATTCTATACCGTCGATTTTATTTTATTATGATATACATCAACACTTCATCATCCGCAGGTATCATGGATAGTGAACAACGACGAGGTGTTCCCTGACAACCGTATCAGGTTCGTGACGTCAGACGTGGACACCGTGTTCTACAACTTGTGCGCAAAGCGATCTGACAGCGGCTCGTACACCGTACAGCTCGTGAACAGCGAGGGATCTGACAGTGGCACTTGCAGGGTAAGAAATGCTATTATTATTCCCATAGATATTTTGGATTTTTATTTACTTAATATTGTTACCACCCAGGTCCAACATAAAATAGTGGAATGATTATAGAATTAAAAGGGTTTAGAATTTGCGTTGTCTCTTAAATACTATTTCCTTTAAATTACTGACACCATAATTTATAACTGGTATTTAACCACCATCCAATTTCTTCACACTGTTTACATCAATATGACATTAAATATTTCAGTTAAAATTTTATATAAAATATTATAAGCTTTCCACCCATCTTTGGTTCCACAGTAATCAATGCTAATGCTATAATCATGATGATGAATTGTCACCAGGTGCTGGTGGTAGACAAACCATCGCCGCCTGTAGGCCCGCTGGACGCGTACGACATCACGCCGGACACGTGCACGTTGTCATGGAAACCGCCGCTAGACGACGGCGGCTCGCCCATCACCAACTACGTGGTCGAGAAGATGGACAACAATGGAGTAAGTGGACTCTACAAATAAAAGAAAATTGTTAAATCCGCATTAGTGGCTCATGTGTTTCGCGTTCTGGCATCAGCCTGACATATTTCAATCAGGGCAAACTCTTTATGGAACCTGTTCCTCTTATCATCGAGTGCATTGGTTTATTTTTCGGTGCACTTTAACAAAAAAAAGGGGGATAACCTGTTGGTGCACGTTAACAAAAAAAAGCTACTAGTAATATTTCTGTTTATATTAAATGACAATCTAATATCGATAGCATATTAGCCCTTTTGAAGCGTGTAGTGAAGCGGCGATAGCCTAGTTGGGTGTGGAACGGACTGCCGAGACGAATGTCCGCAGGTTCAAATCCCAAGGGCACACACGTCTAACTTTTCTAAAATCATGTGTGTATTCTTTGTGAATTATCGTTCGCTTTAACGGTGAAGGAAAACATCGTGAGGAAACCTACACATCTGAGAAGTTCTCTATGGGAATTTCGAATGTGTGTGAAGTCTACCAACCCGCACTAGGCCAGCGTGGTGGACTAAGGCCTAATCCCTCTCAGTAGTAGAGGAGGCCCGTGCTCAGCAGTGGGCAAGTATATAATACAGGGCTGATATTATTATTATTATTATTATATTAGCCCTTTTTAATAAACGATCTCAATTTCAATTATCGATACGAATGTGAAAATTAATCATTTGTAAGCATGTCATAAAGACTATTCTAATTGGTCAATTCTTACGATGGATTGTAAAAGGCAATTGGAATCGTTCATTAAAATCGGTGATATGACTGTTTTATCGATAACACTAATGAAATTATCGACATCAATTCTGATGAATAGACTTATTTTTTTTTAATACGCACTCGTGGCACTGCCCTTTTAAATTCACGGAATAAAAATAAAAGTTACAAAGAGTATACCCTACATACAAACTTACAAACTATATCTCTCTCCAACCAGATCTGGACCAAGATCTCGTCATTCGTGCGCAACTGCCACTACAACGTGATGGGTCTGGAGCCGAACCACAAATACTTGTTCAGGGTGCGTGCTGAGAACCAGTACGGCGTCTCCGAGCCTCTCACCATGGACGACTCGATTACTGCCAAAGTGAGTAATATATCGATTTTAATACGTTTAAAGATGCCATCGAATATGCTCTATAATATAGCGTGTGATAAAATAAAAGAAATTGAATAGGTTTTTATGAATTAGTCAAAGATGATTTGATCTCGCGAAGTATAGTTTTCTATATATCGATTTTCTCAGCCAAGTTCGAAACTCTAGCTAGCATTATAGCACACCAAAACTGTGAATATTTTTTTTTTAACTTTCACAAAATAAAAACAAGGCAAAAGAATATCGACTCCAAAGAATCTCTAGACAAGAGAATCTTATAGACAACCTTGAAACTTATAGAGCATCTCAGATTTTTAACACATTTGCTCCCATCGACTATCGAGAAATAAAGGAATTTCTAGTCTTACTAATCCAACACATAATACAAAAAATTTACATAATTTTCTTCCCCAGTTCCCATTCACGATTCCGGACCCGCCTGGCATCCCGCGCGTCCTGGACTGGGATGGCTCCACTGCTACAGTGGTATGGGACAGACCGCGCTCCGACGGTGGCGCGCGTATCCAGGGATACAAGATCGAGTTCCGGGACGTCACAGACAGTGTGTGGAGCAGCGCAGATTATCTCGTCAAGGATTGCAATTATCAGGTATTTATTGACTTCTGTATATGAGTAATTAAATTGTGCTCTTTTCTGTCTTTCTTTTGTCTCTAAAAATGATCGTAGATATGTGACCATAAATTTAATGGAATCAGTAGTGTCAGAAAAGGAAAAATAAACTGGCTGTTAAAGGGATGTCGATACATTATTATCGATTAATAAAATCATTTTTCTATCCCAAATAAACTAATCTATCATTAGGAAAATATTGCCCCACACACAAGTAAGATTTTCAATCTTAATCTCCAGCACAGTATATCTTAAATTTATCTATTTTATTTTAACCCAAAAGGCAAGCTTTTTCACTTGGATTATCGATCTTATTCTCCCACACTATGGTCTTAATTTGATCGATATGATTGGTTCGCAGGCTTACAACCTAGAAGCGGGCCACGAGTACGAGTTCCGCGTCCGCGCGAAGAACGCGGCCGGCTTCAGCAAGTACTCGGGCAGCTCGCAGCCGTTCCGCGTGCGGCCGCGCGCCGGCCCGCCCGGCCCGCCGCGCGCGCCGCGCGTGCTGCGCGTCGGCAGGAACTACGTCGACCTCAGCTGGGACCCGCCCGCCAACGACGGAGGTCTGTATCATTTGTTTATGGTTTATCGCTTTAGAGAAGAAGACGGGTTTGCCAGATGCTAGCGAAAGCAGCAATAACACTATGAAAATATTACAGGCTTTTCAGCTCTGCATATGTTAGTTGATGAATATTTTGAGAGCTCGGAACAAATGTAATAGCCAGTATAATGTACAGTGAAAATAATAATACCCAATTATAAAGACATGCTCTTCACGTGTCATTTATTTTACTAACTGAAATCCTGAACAATAAAACAAGTCTTTAAATATACATTAGACTAGAATACACTCAAGATCTCACTCAGTAATTTATTATATTGCCTAGTAGAACCTAATCTTTTTAATAATGGAGGTCTACGATTCTAGAACCTTCCAATAATGGCTCATATCTTCCACAGGCTCCCGCGTGACAGGCTACATAATCGAGCGTCGTGAGGCCGGCAGCTCTGTATGGATCAAGTGCAACGACTACAACGTGCAAGACACAACGTTCACAGCGCTCAACCTCAACGAAAAGGCCGACTACGAATTCCGCATTATCGCTATCAATTCCGCCGGTGAGTATCGATATTTATATCGATTGTTCAGTAAGTGTGTAGATAATCGATATTACGTAGTAAGATCGATAACTTTTCTATTCAATTACTTATGATCGATAACCTACTTTATAAATATATTAATGCTATCGATATTACTTCTATTACTTCGTCCAAATCGCTATATAGTTATATTAAAATGAAGTAATTAAATATTTGTCGACTATCGAATATTTAAACTCCTCAAAAATCGATAAAAATACATAAAACCACACTAATCCCACAGGCAAGTCCGAGCCTTCCAGCTGTACCACGCCAGTGCGTACAGGCGAGGAGCTCGGCGGCACCAAGCCCGAATGGGTGAAGCAGATGCCGGCCCACATGAGCGCACCACTCGGCAGGCCTTTCACCATCGAGTGTGTTGCCACCGGCAACCCTGTGCCTACTGGACGGTGGTTGAAGAACGGACGCGAAGTTGTTATGGGCACCAGGTATGTAGCATTTTTTGAGAATGTAGTTTCTTTTCTATTCAACGTAGGCAGAGGACTAGGTGTAGCTTTTAGCGCTATTAACGTCGTATAATATATTAGTTGCTAGTATGAACTACTATCAACACTTACAGTTAGATTTACTGAAACAGTACTTTAGATGTGATTAGTTGAAATATTTTAGTTCATTGCTTTGTTGCATTGACTTTTAAAAATGTCAGAGTTACCTTTTATTTAATACTTACTATTCAATTATTTAGTATCGATAAAAATACATAGTAAATTTAATATTGTAATCTATCGACGACATTTTAACAACAAAATATTAATATACTTACACAACAAAATATAAACAATGCCTAATTCTGTTTTGTCCTAGATTCATCTCGGAGTCCCGCGAGGGCACGCTGAAGCTTAACATCCTGGAGGTGGCCGACGGCGACGAGGGTGACTACACTTGCGAGGCTATTAACAACATCGGCTTCATCTACTGCATTGGTCATCTGAAGATCGGAAGTAAGTATAACACTTCTTGAAGAGTAATAAAAAAATCCAAAACGTGGATATTTTCTTATATAAATCTAAAACCGAATTTGTTACAAAAATATATTCGAAATAAATGCAAAAATATTTTATGTTTTCACGAACAAAAATCGATAGTTTACTTTGATGGTCAAAAATCTTATAAATCAAATCAACAAACTTTTCAACAAATCTGATATCGATATGTATCGATATCTGAACTTATCGATTAACTAAACTATTCGCAGACCCGCCGCGCATCACCCGCATGCCAGGCGACCTGCACCTGCCCGAGCACGACAACACCAAGGTCAAGATCCTGTACACGGGAGACCAGCCCGCTGACGTCACGCTCACCAAGGACGGCCACAAGGTCACGGAATCACCGCACCTTAAATACACAGTGTTTGATGACTACATCCTTATATTCATCAAGGACATCACTAAGGATGATATGGGTAAGTAATATTTTGCCTTTCATTCTTTATTTTGTAGGAGAAAGGAAAATTGGCCTGATGGTAAAATTTATCTTGGATATGTGACTAGGTATTTAATAGATATTGTAATTGTATTGTTAAAATAGAAAGTTTTGAAACTGTTGATATAGGGCGGTTTATGATATGAATAAATGATGATTAATTATATATTCTTTTCTTTATGTGCTGTCATAAAAAAAATCAATAGAGTTGTGGAACTAGCCGTAATAAAAGTGATCGATTAAATGTAACACATGATTGTTCATAGTCTTTGTTATAGTTTATTATCCACTCCATAAGAACAATTATAAAAATCGACAGCAAAATTTATTACAACTCTCGTTACCAGGTACATACAAGATAACAATCAAGAACAGCTCAGGCGAGACCTCAGACACGTTCTCTGTCACCGTAACCGGTCTTCCTGGACCTCCTCAAGGTCCTCTCGAGGCCACTGACATCAGCAAGCACTCTTGCACCCTCGCATGGCGTCCGCCCACATACGACGGTGGAATGCCCGTCACACACTACGTTATCGAACGACACGATATATCGGGAACCGCCTGGATCACGATCGCGTCGTCGGTGAGGGATACCAAGTTCACGGTACAGGGATTGACGGAGGGACAGGAGTACAACTTCAGAGTGCACGCCGCTAATGAAAACGGCATTGGTCCAGCGTTGGAGGGTGCTAATCCGATTAAGGTGAGCTATATAATCTTGGAATTTTATCGACTCTTTCTTATTGTAATTAGTAAGTTAATTATTTAATTAGAGTATGTTATTCCACTAGAATATAGAAGAGAGCGTGGTTGTTTTATTATTGTTATATAATTTGGTGTAAATCTCATAGATTTATTTCAGTACGTTATATTTTACGAAATGTAGAATGAAGGATATCGATATTTAAATATCGATTACTGTTTTGTAACAGGCTAAGGCACCTTACGACCCGCCATCAGCGCCTGGTATTCCCAAGATCCTGGAGGTCGGAGGCGACTTCGTCCACCTGGAATGGGACAAACCAGAGAACGATGGAGGCGCTAGGATACAAGGTAACATTTCTATTAACTCTTAACTTTCCCAACCTTGAAATAGCAAGCAAAAACGGACATGAAATTACCTTTGCAGCCGAAACTGTGATATAACATTGCAAACAAACATTTTTATTTCAAAATTTAGTTCTGCTTTTTACTCTCAAATATGAATTATTGAAATAGGATCTAAAGCCGACAAGAAAAAACCTTTGAATTCGAAATTGTAATATAACTTTCCAAACAAATATTATGATCACAGCAGTGTCATTATATTTTTTCAACAATAATTTTTAACAGAACTTTGGCACAAATAAGATGTACTAATATTATTTTTGTTGATACAGGTTACTGGATCGACAAACGCGAAGTCGGTGCTACGACATGGCAGCGCGTGAACCCGGTCCTTTGCCTGCCGAACCAGATCAACTGCTCAAACCTTATCGAGGGTAGGCAGTACGAGTTCAGGGTGACGGCGCAGAACGAGGCCGGACTATCGCCGCCCAGCACCGCCAGCCAGCAAGTCAAGGTCGTCGATCCTAAAGGTGAGGGGAATCGATAGTATCGATATAAAATCGATAGTAGTACCGATATGTAAATCTATCATTAATATAAGCGTTGATATTAATACAGTCTAACGATGAAAAAATTTAATTAAAAAAGAAAAATAATCGATATGAAAATTTTAATTGCACAAGAAAATTATCGATGAAGAAATGGATGTCAAGTTATCAATTGATTATAATAGAGGTATTTGTAGCTAGTTTATTAAAGGAGATTATGACATTTCTATTAGAGTATAAGACAGAAATGGAAAGCCAAAGGAATTGGAACTAAATAGACACATCGACAGCTAAAAATCTCAAATAACTAACTAATACTTTTTTCTATCCCACAGCGGCGACACCACCAGAGATCGTGAAGCCACTGAAGAACGCCAACTGCATCCAGTACCACAACGCCAAGTTCCAGTGTACCATCACTGGTACACCCAAACCTACCATCACGTGGTACAAGGGTAAGTACACTGTATTATGATAGTTTTTTTTTACACGGGCGCAGCACAGTAAACACACTGCACCTGATGGTAAGTGTAGAGGAGTCCAATACAATTTCGACTGACTAGAGATGACTACTCGGCGGTCGACATAATTATGCCGGCCTATTGGAACCAGATATAAACAGGTTACCTGGAACGCAAGACACTTGCGTGGGCCACTATGGCGGGTTTTAACACTTTGTAATTGATTTTGTGACAACGAAGGAGCTAGGAAATCAATTAGTTATAAAACTGTCTGGATTCGATTCAGTGGTAGGCAAAAGCCTGAACTTTTATTTAGAACATCCTATAATTATATAGCAGTAGCGAAGGGTCTCTATAACCCGATTCCAACCGGCTTCCCTTTTTTGTAAAATCTAATAATCAGAACGATTTCCAGACCGCATTTATTCATATTAGAACTTATAAGTTGTATCGGGTTCCCTTTTGGAAAATTTCGCCACTGGCACGTAGTGATAAGAGACTTTCCCGTCCTCACACCCACCACTACAACTGCTGTAAGCCAGGATCAGCAGTGGCACGCATTTTATGACACCGAGCAGTGAAGCTCGGCGAGTCTCAGGGAAAACTAATTTGTCATACCGCAACGAAATTAATCAAATAGAAAGATAGGGAGTAGGAAATAGTGATAACCTAACCAGTGCTATCCCAAACAGGCTGATGTATAATCTAATTCTCTAACTCCAGGAGCTCGCGAGATCACCAACGGCCCCAGGTACCGCATCTGGAGCGAGGGTGACAACCACTTCCTGACGGTGATGGACGTGTTCGGCGAGGACGCGGACGAGTACGTGTGCCGCGCCGTCAACCGCGCCGGAGTCAAGAGCACGCGCGCCGAGCTGCTCATCATGAGTACGTATAACCCTCGGAAACCATCCTTATCATCTATGATATACATGATATGTAGCATTATAGAACTGTTATGGAGATAATACTCTCGGAAACCATCAGCTATTATATACATGCTTTAGCATTATAGAACTGCGATGAGGATGATCTTATCTATAGAGTGTTACCATTATCACTAGTGTGAAGTTTGTGTAGAAAGTTTATACAGGGTGGATTTTTTGAGTTGGGGCTGCAAGGGCAGCTGCCTTAACCGCTGTAGTTATAAGAAAACTTTTTAGGATTGTCATTCATTTTTCAATACATTAAGATCTACATTCACAGATTTTGGAAAATGTATTATAGTCAGCAAAAAAAGGCAATGCTATTGCTTATAAGGATCAAAAGACTGGCACGGTTAGAGGTTTGAGTACTTTTAAAGTTAGATATCGAAAGAAATGCTTCATACATTTTGAATTGAAAGTCGGCAACGCACAATACCTCTGCCATTCTATCTGTATGTCTACATTATATTATTGCCAAATAAAATATAACCTTATTTTCTATAGTAATAAGTTACCTTTCTTGACAGCTGCACCGAAACTCAACGTGCCGCCACGTTTCCGCGATACGGCGTACTTCGACAAAGGCGAGAACGTGGTGATCAAGATTCCGTTCACCGGACATCCGGTGCCGAAGATCACGTGGGTGCGAGAGGGCGAGACCATCGAGTCTGGCCTTCATTACCACGTGGAAAGGAAAGGTGGGTATTTGCTTGCATCGAGGATTTGGTTCGAAGGACCAAAGTGGATTAAGAACAAATCTTAATGCCTATAGATAAAACTTGTGGGAAGTAAAAATAGTTTAAATATGATTTTTTAAATTAAATAAGATCTAAGGTAAGTAAGTATAAAGGATCACTTGTCAACCATCTAAATGTTGTAAGAAATATGTGAAAATAACAATAAATTTAATGAAGAGTATCTCCGACTAGAAACCTAGAATATGTATTATATTTTATAATTTAAAACTTATAACAAACACGTACATAATTTTTTATTAAATTCACATTGATTAAAACTATACCTAATAACCTATAACTATTTTTAATAATAACCAGAACGCCACGCGATCTTAACAATCCGCGACGCGAGCAAGATGGACTCCGGCCCGTACAGGATCACCGCCGAAAACGAGCTCGGACAAGACACCGCCATCATCAACATCGAAATCAGCGGTGAGTAGCGAATTTAATCGATACTGAAAATATCGATACGAAACTGATTAAACAGAACAGATATTGGACGATGATTTAAGTTGTATTTATGTATCGTGTATTTAAAATTGTTATCGTATCGTAAAAATCTCATTGCGCATTATTGTAATTTTTGCGACATATCTATCGATATTTTTATAAATTAGCCCATCAACCTTAGTTTTAAAATGCGATTAATGCTGTAACTATTGCGTCAATGCATATAATAACCTCTCTTATTTGTCTAGTCATTTTATACGGTGTATTTAATTCTGAGATCTATTTTATGTTTATATACGGTCCATTTTGTTTCTAATGTATGCATTCGATATTATCAGACCGTCCCGACCCACCACGATTCCCATCTACGGACAGCGTGGGAGTGGACTCGCTTGCGCTGAGCTGGCGCGCCCCAGTATGGGACGGCGGATCCGACATCACCAACTACCTGGTCGAGAAGCGAGAGCATCCGATGAGCAGCTGGATACGCGTCGGCAACACCAGGTATGACCGAAGACTGCCTGCTAATGTGTGAAAAAGTCGATAAAATATATTCTTATAGATTACCAATATCGATAATACGTAATACTTGTTTTTATCATTTAAAATTCTTCGTATTAAATGGTGACAGTCTTAATTTAAAATATGTATTATGCTGAATTTATCGACGTTAAAAACTCTTCTATCATAAAATCAAACATCGATATTTCAATCATAAACTCGCACCCTACTTTCCACACTTGAACATTTAATATTTTTTTTATTTCTTTGAATGACGAGACGAGCTTGCCGATCGCCTGATGGTAAGCGATACGACCGCCCATAAATCGTAGAAACACCATCAAACGCCTTGAATTACAAAATATTGTTTGGTATTCCACTACGCTCGCCATCCTGAGACATGAGATGTTAAGTCTCACTATATCCAGTAGACTTTCCCGCCCTCACACCCACCACTAAAATTCTTATAAACCAGGATCAGCAGTCACTCATTACGTCCAGTAGTTACAATTTTAATATATTTATTTATAACCCGCAGGTTCACAACCATGGCCATCACAGGCTTAGTGCCAGGCAAACAGTACGAGTTCCGCGTGTACGCCGAGAACATCTACGGCCGGTCGGAGCCCAGCGAGCCCACCGGCCTCGTGCAGACCAAGGCCATCGTCAAGAAGGAGTTCAAGAAGAAGGAATACCCTGGTGAGTGTTTCGAAATTTGTTGCCTTAGTTTTAGTTATTTTTTTTTTTATATTGCTGGGACTAGGTAAGCCTATTACAAAATAGTTGGTGAGATTCGATGTTTCTTGTGTAAGACGACAGGTTTAAAATTTTGGGAGGCTTTTTATTTGGGATTATTTACTATACAGTTAGAACTATGTAATACAAATAAGATAATATAGTTGTTGAGATTCAATATTCGGTTATTGCGGGGCATACATAATACGGTGAAGGAAAACATCGTGAGTAAACCTGCACATCTGAGAAGTTCCCTATAGGAATTTCGAACGTGTGTGAAGTCTACCAATCCGCACTAGGCCAGCGTGGTGGACTAAGGCCTAATCCCTCTCAGTAGTAGAGGAGGCCCGTGCTCAGCAGTGGGCAAGTATATAATACAGGGCTGATATTATTATTATTATACATAAAACTACCAAATGATAGCTAGGATTGAATACATGATTGTATAACATCCTTTGTTAAATCCTTATATACGACAACGGGTCATTATGCTCCTTTAAATTTTAAAAGACATTTATATCATAAAATAAAAACATACCTTATTGACCAATGGAACTACTTTCAGTTTGTACGTTTTTATATTCCTATTTTACTTATATTTAAAACTTAATACAACGGCCGTTCATATCATTTTTATCGATAACAATAATCATAACTTATTCCAATTTTAAA
This sequence comes from Manduca sexta, assembly GCF_014839805.1. Lineage (NCBI taxonomy): Eukaryota > Metazoa > Arthropoda > Insecta > Lepidoptera > Sphingidae > Manduca > Manduca sexta. The sequence continues at coordinate 3,739,132 of NC_051117.1, read as the reverse complement.
TATTCAATATTTTCAATTCCAGTGGACGAATCAGGCAAGCGCATACGCACGAACGCGGATCACGGCCCGATCAAGGACTACGACTCGTATGTCTTCGATATATACAGCAAGTATGTGCCGCAACCTGTCGAGATCAACACATGCTCCGTGTACGACAAATACGATATACTCGAGGAGATTGGTAAGTTTTGGCGATGTTTCGAGATAGTCGAGCTTTGTAGTGCCAATATAGATGAGTTTGATGATATTTCGAGATTGTCGAGCTTTGTAGTGCCAATATAGATGAGTTTTGGCAATGTTTCGAGATTGTCGAGCTTCGTAGTGCCAGTATAGAGTTTTGACAATATTTAGAGATTAGCAAGATTTAATAGTGGTCTGTTGAGGGAAGAATAAAACTATTTGTGTACTGAATTGTAAAAGATTTAAGTCATATAGCCTATGCCCAGTAGTGGGATTTATAATGAGCTGATATTAGTAATTATTTTCACAATTGATGGGTATTAAAAATTAGTTTTGTTCTTCCCTATGAATAGTAAGAGCAAGCTTAGTAAAAGCGTTAAGCCTCATATAGATTATGCGCGACAGTTACGCGCACTACATTCATGCGCAACAAATTTTATACGTAGTTTTCTGTAAGTCAGTGCCGTATTGATTTAATGACTAGTTAATAAAATGTGAGTCTTATTGACTTGTTGATATCTCTTCAATTCTATTAATATGCGTTTAGTATAAGACATAAAACTATATTATTTTTACCACATTTTTATAACACACACATAACACGTCCACACATTCTCCAACTCAATAAAATATTTTTACTCTTAAGTCTTTGCGTACACTGATCAAATAATATGATTTCGTGTGATTTAACACGTGGAATTTATGAAATGTGTTTTTATCCTATACTAATATAAAAATGGTGAGTATCAAGCTTACAATATTATTCAAATAAAAAAATATTAATTATGGAAAGAAAGTGCCAAAAGAGTTTTAAGCCATTAGAATCCATAGCGCCATAAAAAAAAAAAAAAAAAAAAAACAATAAAAAAACCTATTATTAATACAAAATATATTTATGCTACACATAACAAAACTATATTATATTAAACAAGTTTATTATGTACCGAGCACAAAAAAATCGCATGTAATGATTTTTAGAACTAAACCGCACTCACGAAGTTGCTTATGGGATTTCAGAGTTTTTTTAACACTTAGACAACTAACACGAGTAGATTTTGAACCTTAAAGTGCGTACAAATAAAGATGAATTTCACAGGTGACTTCGTGAGGGCGTCGTCTAAAAGGAAACGCGCCGGAGGTCTGTGTGTGAATAGATCGATGTAGTGCATCTCTCTCTGCATCTCTCTGTCTCACGCACAATATTATTATATTTTTATTATATTATAAACATTATACGCATGCGCTAAGTTTCAAGCCAAGTATTCCGTATATTAAATATAGGGTGATTGGAAAAAAGATAATTGACAGGTATTGCCATGATAATAATAAAAAAAAAGAATTGGTAGCATTTGAATATCTTGTACAATTTTTATTCTAAAATAAACACAGCTATGTTATAAAAAAAAATATTTTTAAAAATCTAAAAATTGTTATTTTACGACTAATATCAAAAAAACACAAATACACATTACACAAGAAACACATTTAAAAATACACGTTAATATAATAATTCATTTCCAGTGACCCTAGACTATTGACACGATATATTTTTATCGATAATATATCTTGATATTTTTCGTAGTTAAAACGTGCACGGTGTTACGGCTTCATACTATTATATTTAATATATTTATTACAAAAAATAGAAACACATATATTTAACGAGAATGCGCAGTATATTAAGTTTTTCGTAGAAAATTGGCACTTAGATTGGTTAGAGAACAAAAATCTCTTATAGTCAAGATCGAGTCACACAATATCAAATGACAGTAACAAAGTTTATCGATTATTATTTCATTCAACCTAGATAACAACGCTTATGTGCTCAAACATACAGCACGCACTTAACTTACATTAAATCGATACTAATAATAATCGATAACGATCAAAAATCGATCTGACATTAAGGGAAAAAATTCTAAATTGTTCAAAAACCATGCGCACACGTCAAAAGCACAGATGCACGAGGTGAATGGCACTGTTGTAGGCACAGGCGCGTTCGGCGTCGTCCACCGGTGTCGCGAGCGTGCTACCGGCAACTACTTCGCGGCTAAGTTCATACCGGTCAGCGGCGCCATGGAGAAGGAGCTGATCAAGAAGGAGATCGACATCATGAACCAGCTGCATCACAGGAAACTTATTAATCTCCATGATGCCTTTGAGGATGACGATGAGATGGTCCTCATTTTCGAATTGTGAGTATTTAGAATTTTTTGACATTGTTATTAATATTGAAATATGTTTAAGTCGAATTTGTCGATGTAAAATGTACTATATCTAACTTGATAGTCATTACAATCGATGAACTAGAGATGTTGCCCATCACCTGAACTAAGTTGGCCTGTTAATTTTCGCCACTAAAGGCAATTTATCGATTTCTTACGTCGCTTATTATGCCATTTACAGTCCCCTAAAGCTCATTTATTATTTTTTTTACTCATCAATACCAAAAATCCGTCTGTCCACCAGCCTCTCTGGAGGTGAACTGTTCGAGCGCATCACCGAACCAGGCTACAGTATGAGCGAGGCGGAGGCCGCGCACTACATGCGACAGATCTGCGAGGGCGTGCGACACATGCACGAGCAGAACATCATACACCTCGACCTGAAGCCGGAGAACGTTATGTGCCAGACCAGGACGGGTACTGATGTCAAGGTAATTGTTTTGTTATGAATTAATGACGGGAAGAGCAAGCCACTTGTCTGACGATAAGCTACTCGACTGTCCAGTTAACAGTAGTATTACCACTCTAACTTTTTTTTTACAAAGCACTGCGTGGCGTTGCACTGTACTCGACAATGTAAAAAAGGGAATTTTAAATTTTACAGTGGCCAGTAACTACAATGGCTCCAACGTCCTTCAAACTAAAACATATTTATTTTTTTTGTAGAATAATGCTTAGCAGAAATAGGTTTCATCGTACCTAGCTAGACTGTTGCATTTGAGAAATCTTCCCCTAATCCCATTCCTTCTATACCCATTTTAAACCTTATTAACTGACTTTAAAATACAATCTCCAACCAGATCATCGACTTCGGCCTGGCCACCAAGCTGGACCCCAACGAAGTGGTCAAGATATCGACTGGTACCGCGGAGTTCGCGGCGCCTGAGATCGTTGAACGCGAGCCCGTCGGCTTCTACACTGACATGTGGGCCGTAGGCGTGCTCGCTTATGTACTGTGAGTATTAAAAATATGGAATAATTGTATATTTAAAACCTCTGGTTATGGACTGAGAATATTGTGGAGGAAGATTGCGGCTTCACCCGCGTGAAAAGATTTTCCGAGATAAATTTATCCTGAGATAAAGTAGCCTACAGTACTTAAGAGTAATGTAGCTTCCTATTATAAAAAATCAGAATCGATTTAGTAATTCCTGAGATTAGCGCGTTCAAACCAACAAATTCTTCAGTTTTAGTATAGATTTAAACTTTGAAAAGAGAGAGAGAGAGAGAAAAAAACTTTTGGTTACTAGACTAGTTATAGTTTCGATAGGGTAATGTTGATATTTGGAATGGGCAAGCGTTGACATCACAATACACTAAGAAACAGATCCGCATTTCGAACATTCGGTATATTTAGAAATATTGTAATGGTCAAATAGAAGCCATAGACCAACTAATATTGGTCATTATTAGTTAGTTGTCATGTTGTCACTCATCATCATAATCCACATCAAAATAAATTCCATTAATCGATATGAAATCGATTTAATTTTAACACGACTCAATCCTTTCACTCAGCTTGTCCGGTCTATCACCATTCGCTGGTAACAACGATGTGGAGACCTTGAAGAATGTGAAGGCTTGCGACTGGGAGTTCGATGAAGAGGCGTTCCAGCACGTGTCTGACGAAGCCAAGGACTTCATCAGGAGACTACTTGTTAAGAATAAGGAGTATGTAGCATGATTTTACCATATTATAATATATGAATAGCGTTTTTCGACGTTATGATTTTTTTGAAATGTCGAAATTTTTTTTAATAATTTTATAGTATCCTGGACTGCATAAACTTAATTCAAATTAATAACAATCACGTATTGGATGACTTCGATAATTTAGATTTTTGATAAACATTATCGTTGCTCGACATTATAAAACCTATAACAGTCTGGTGATAATAATATATCGATAATATTTTTTTGTTTCGTCTAAAGTTTTCTGTTTTCAATATCAATACCGACTTTATTAAAATCTAAAATATATTAATTTAGTATCAATATTAAGGCAACTATAACGCTATGCTAATCATGTTATTGTTGAATGTGTAGGAAGCGTATGACTGCGCACGAGTGCCTGCTGCACAAGTGGCTGGCGGGCGACGCCGCGGCCGCGCGCACGCGCTCGACGCGCGCGCCGGTACGAGGCCATGCGCGACCGGCTGCGGCAGAGATACGAGGTGAGCGCTCCACTTCACTAATAGCCATTGTTTTATCTTATGAGAATTGAATGAGTAGAGGAGAGAATGTAGTAGAGGAGGCCCGTGCTCAGCAGTGGGCAAGTATATAATACAGGGCTGATATTATTATTTAATTGAATGAGTGGGTCATCTGGGGGGTTATACTCTATGACTATCTTTGTAAAATTTGCGTGTAATAATATTCTTTATGCCAATTTCTTTTGTCTTAAACATGACTGGTGCATTAAAATTAAAATAACGTGTGGTAAGAGAATAAGGCATTTGATGGTAAATGATCAATAGCTACATAAACCAGTACTAGTAAAATAATGATACAATATTGATTTTTATGGAGGACGAATGCTATGACTACTGCCTTATTTACTACTGGTTATTAAGGCTGCGAATTGTTGAGCAATTTTGAGTTCAATTTACAGATTCTCATAACCTACTTACATCTATAATGTGTTAACTTTCTACTACATTAGTACGAAATAAACTTCCCTGCTTATCCATTACAAGGTAGACGCTGTAACATTATTATTATTTTTTTACAATTGTGCATTTACATTTCGAAACAATTTTCTGTGGACATATTTTTGCATAAAGGATGTGGGAGGAAAGTCGAGGTTCCGCTATATGATACGCATTTCACCCCAAAGGGCCATAGCCTTATTAACCGACTTCAAAAAAAGAAGGAGGTTATCAATTCAACGTGAATTTTTTTTATATATGTAAAACATGAAAATAATATTGACACCATTTGCCAACAGAACTGGTCATCGTTCAGACTGCCCATCGGCAGGCTAAGCGAGTACAGTTCGCTACGCAAGCTGCTCATCGAGAAATGGAAGATTTACGATGGACAGTTCGGTAAGTTCTATATCATTGTATTAATTAATTTGTTCCACCTTGAGATCATAAATGTCCAATATACACCTATAATATGTCTATAGTTTTATTCTAATACCTTTTGCAATAATCGAGTTTGAGGCAAGCAACCTTTTATGATATGTCAGTATTCAAAAAATAACAATACGATTTTCATAATCGATTCTCATATAATATTGATATACAATCGATTCTCAACAGACCGCAGACAAGCGGCGCCGCGGTTCGTGATCAAGCCGCAATCCGCGTTCTGCTACGAAGGCCAGTCCGTGAAGCTGTACTGCCGCATCATCGCGTGCGCAACGCCCACGGTCACCTGGTCGCGCAACAACCACGAGCTCAGACAGTCTGTCAAGTTCATGAAGAGGTGAGGAGCATTATAAAAAATAAAGAAAAACTTGAAGTCATAGTGCTGAATAATTGCACTAATAAGTCAAATCATGAGATAAATTAATTCAGCTTAACTATGGATATTTTATCCAAATTTGGATATGTAGGGCTGAAAAAGATGTAGATTTCAAAGGTTGATATGAGTGATGTTTATTAGATTTTAAGTAGTTTTTGAAAGCTAAATAGAAAGCTCTGTATTACAGACTGATGAGCGCCGGCTTCATCTATTAGCTACTGGATAAAATAAGCTTTGTATTTGTTAAGAAAGTTTGATAACTTTTTCTCATACATTTTATAGTATCGATAACTTTTAAATCCATTATCGATTACCATAATAATCGGTATAGAATTTACTTAAAATAATCATTTATTTTTAAAGCGAATTTTATCTAATAATCATGTATAACCTAATCCCTTGTCTAGGTACGCGGGCGATGATTACTACTTCATAATCAACCGGGTGAAGCTCGAGGACCGCGGAGAGTACATCATCAGGGCGGAGAACCACTACGGATTCAGGGAGGAGGTCGTCTTCCTCAACGTACAGCGTGAGTACCAATTATTATCTAGTGTTGAAGGGCAATTAGGTTTGGTTTTATAGCCAGTTAGTTGGTAGAAAATATCTATGTAAACAAAAAAGGGCAAAAAATCATTTTGCTCATAATAAAATTTTATGTGTAGTTACAAATATTGCTAACTACAATATAGGATTTCAGTATTACGATAAAAATTATAAAAACAAAATTATCAAAATAACTGAGAAATAATCGAATCATTTTTGGATGTTTAAAAGCATGATCTACTTATTTATACAAATAAAACCATAAAACAATACTTTAATTACTATTAAGTTTATTACCACACATTGCATACATTTATCAATTAAAAAAAATAAATCACAGGACATCAAACAATCGATAAAACTGTTCCAAATACCACGCACCAACCACCTTCCGCAACTACAGTCTAATTATATTGATTAATGTGTATCAAACAGCCGATATACAGTACGGAAGCGTTCACCCAGACATTTAGGTCGGATGCCTACACCTATTCTAGTTCGGTTCGCTAGCACTCACCATTCGTGTCGGGTTGACATATCGATAAATCTTTCGGCGAGTGCGTTTGCGCATCGATTGTGCGTATTTTAAGGAGTTTGTAGGACACAATTTAGAGTGTTATTTTAAAATAGTTGTGGATTAAATTTGTAGATTTTTAAGTGTAATGTGAATTGTGATTTTTTTTTTCATTATTAAATGAAATTTGTAAGTATGTAAAAGGTTTTTTTGGAGAAAATTTATTGATGGTGCAATATTACTTTTTAGTTTTTTTTACATACACAGTTTAATTTTGGGAAAGTATGAAAGAATTATGCGAGATTTTTTTGTTATAAAATTATGTTTCAATATCAATACATATTGTTTAAATGCAGTTAATGCGGTTTCGTTTCGACTGTATTAAAATTATATAAAATCTTGTAAATTCATCACCTATCGTCTCATCTGTTACATCGTTTAAATGTAATTACAAATATCGACTATTTCTTTACTCTTTTTAACAATGACTTACTTCACAAATATCATTATCAATATCGAATATACTTCTTTAAACTTTTTTAACTTTGACTCTTAATTCGAATTTACTTTAAGCCCTTTTTACATTGACTCTTATCCTCCACAGCCGTCCCGAAGGTCCAACGCCAGCACCTGCCTGAGGCGCCGCGCCGTCGCGAGCCACTCCCCTACACGTTCTGGCAGGAGTCGTCCGAAACGGCGCCGGTGTTCACGTTCCAGCTGCGGCCGCGTGTCATGCAGGCGCGTGACACGTGCAAGCTGCTCTGCTGTCTCAGCGGCAAGCCTACACCTACTGTCAAGTGGTAAGTGTGCCATTTATGTGCAGTTGGAGGTAGATTTGATATTTTAGGCTAAATGCTGAATCAGATAATAATACTCGCCATTTTGTGGTAAAATGTGGACATGTGTGTTCCTGACAATGTTAAAAATGTAAAAGCCAAACCTTAACCAAATGGTTTAAAAATGAATTACGCGGTTAATATATTTGAATTATAATATTTGGTTCTTTTGGCCTGATTAACCTAAACCATTAATGAGACGGAGTAATTTTCTGGAGACAAGTCTCGCCTGTTAATGCAGACAAAGTTGCCTTACTATAATGTTTAGGCGAGGTAACGTATGTCGTTCCAAGAATCACATGTGATGAGAAAATTTCTTCGGCTAAGTTTTTACACCATTCGATTAATCGATAACTAATTACAATCGATACTTTCAGGTACAAGGACAAGCGCGAGCTTTCCAAATACGACTACGCGATGACTCACTCCGACGGCGTGGTGACGATGGAGATCATCGATTGCCGGCCCGAGGACAGCGGCAAATACACCTGCGTCGCGACCAACGTGCACGGCACAGATGAGACGTCTTGTGTCGTTATCGTTGAAGGTGAGTTACTATCGATTGTGGTATCGATTATAATTGTGTTAAATACGCCATATACGCGATTGACGTGCACAGCACTAATGAGATGTCGTGTCTTTTTATCATTGAGAGTGTGTTACTGTCGATAGTCTATAAGCAATATCGATTTTTATATCGATAATGGAAAAACAGATATTGTTGAAGCCAAGTCTAAATATGTTCATGTGTATATAAAGTCAAGTAAAACGTTTGTGTTTAACGAATATCGATAAACTTGTCAACTCTTAAACGATATTTTAATTTTGCCACAGTTATGCTATGCCATTACGATGTAGTTTAATCGACTTAAGATGAATCTGTAGATTGACAAATTTAACAAAGTAACTGGTAACCAAGGAAACTCTACAAAATCTGATGTTTCGTTAAACAGGCGAGGTGACATCACCTGAACAGCAACAGATGGTACACAACTTCCTACATTCAGGCGACAGGAGGTACATCGAGAAACCGATTAAACCTGCGCCGCCACCGATTATTACTAAGACAAAGGTAACTTTACCTGTAATACTAACGATATTATATTTATATATAATGTGTTATAATCTCTGGTTAAGTGTGACAGTATAGATTTTTTACCATTACTTAGAAATTAAGCAAATAACTAACAATCATCATCTTTTTGGGAGTCTATATTGAGCTGTGATTATTTCTAGTTGCTCATGTTTTATTAAGTAATAATATCTAAATATCTACTTTTAATAACAAACGTTAATAATATAAATATCTATGTTCGTAAATTTTTTTTTATCGATATCGACTCTCTAAACTTCATACAATATCGATACTCGCAGGTGACAATCGACCCGCCGTCGAAGTCAGCACCCAGGCCGAAGTACTCTCCTCAGAGTTCTCTCGACACCACCAAGAAGAAGTACGGCGCACGTCTCGACTCCGACGCATCGTCCAGGTCGAGGAGCGCCACCAAGGAGCTAGTCTGTGAGTCCTAATATTATGTTATAAATATGTAAATAATTAATGATAAAATATCAGTAAATTCAGGTCATAATAAATTATCGATAAATTCTACGAGTAATATCTGGTATTTTCACATCATTTTATAAAGATTTAGTTAAATATTTTGTATTTTAATCATTATTTTATTGGTCTGAAGTTAGTTGCGATACTTACCTATCCCATTTACCCTCTATTACAGCCACTTTGTTTATGATTTGTGAAAATTAAACAAATAAATTTACCGTTAGTCTCTGACAATAACATTGATAGTTTCGTTCACGACTAACTTCACACCGCTATTCATACGAGTGGAAGTGTAATGATCCCCCCCCCTCCCTCCCCCCGCAGTGCCGGCGTCGGACTCGTCGATGTGCGCGCCGTCGTTTGCGCGCGCGCTGCCGGACTCGTGCGCCGCGCGGGACGGCGCGCCGCTGCTGCTGTCCGCCGCCGTGCGCGGGGACCCCGACCCGCGCGTGCAGTGGTACAAGAACGGACAGCCGCTGCACTCCTCCGAGGTCTGTACTAAATCTCAACTGATACCTTAAGTTATAAGTTATAACCTATAATTCTTTGTACTAGTTCTTAGAGGTGTTAAAACAATATTTAACTACGTACTATTGAAATATTTGATTCCCTATATCAAAACATTCGTAAAACATGAATCAAAGGATATAAAGGTTTTTCAAACAAATCTTACATTGCAAATATATATGCGACACTGCGTGTCGAATTCGATCGATAGACAAGTATATCTCAATAATAATTTTGTAAAATTCTATCCACCTTGTAATATAATTAATAATAGCTTAGTAACCACGATATCGACTATAACTACAACACTAGCCCTAATGGAGTCCAAACCTTACTCGATATTAGAATGCTATCTAAACATATTCCATTTATGATTAGGTGGTGGATCTTAAATACAAGAACGGTGTCGCATCTCTGGCTATTAATGAGATATTCCCTGAGGACGAAGGCGTCTACTCGCTGAAGGCGACCAACAGCCAGGGAGAAGTCGAGACCAAGTGCAAAGTCACCGTTAAACGTGAGTATCGATATTATTAATCGATTAGAAAATTGTTAAATTACAATAATCGAATCTTAAATTCACAGTGTTTATATTAGAATCTAGTATTTTCAATTAACATTATTCAAAGTATTAATACAGTAATTACTACTTGATAGCACAATTTTATACAGAGTATTTTAAACCCTAATTATATCATACTATACGAGTATATATTTTAGTAAAAGTTGGAAGTTATTAAATATCTGTAAATTAATTTCTATTCGATGTTTTCGTCTCTATTCGTTTTTATTCGAGTTAATTTTTATTGCGAATAACTTACCCAACAATAAGACAGTATATTTACTCGATGTTGCCATACTAATAAGATACGTCATATAACTTAATTTTCTTTTCGACGTAGGTTTTGTATTCCAACCATACTAGTAATATAAAAATAACGAATAATTATTAATGAAACAATGGTTCTCTCATCAGCCATGGACGGAAGCGCGACGGGTTCCCTGAAATCCGGCGACAAACCGCCCAGGATAGTGGACCACTGCGTCTCGCAGATCGTAAACGACGGAGACGCCGTCACGCTCTCCTGCAGGTATGATACATTTATTACTAGTCACAAATTTTAATTAACTATATTTATTTATTTATCGGTACAGATACAGACAACAGATAAATTTTACACAGAATTACATTCATAAATCACAAACATGATATAAATCTGGCGTCCATTTACTACTGGCGTACATTTTATATCAATATCTAAATTCGATAAATTTTTAGACTAAACCAATTAAATAAGTCATTTTGAAGAATCTTAAAACTTCAGATTGAACTATTTTTGGCATCGATTCGATTTTATTGCGATTGCTTGTAAGTGATAAGTAGACTATCTTCCCAGTAGGCCAGCTCAGCGCCTACCCACCATTTCGATGGCCGTTTCCAGCAGTGAAACTAAAGCCTCGTATCAGATGCTAGACGGTCAATAATGTTGAAAACTGTAACAACCCTGTAAAATATCAAAACAATATTAACTTTATAAAAAAAATATATAATTTATCGACACGATACCTATCGGCTAAAGCAAGAAACACTCGATTCTCAACTGCACTAAATGGTATAATACTCTTTGCAACAACTATCAGTTTCTCATCCGTAACGCTAGATGTCGCTAAATGAAATAATCTTGACAGGATCGTCGGCGCCGAGCGATTCGACGTCGTCTGGCTGCACAACAACAAGGAGATCAAACCTTCCAAGGACTTCCAGTACTCGAGCGAGGCGAACATTCACAAGCTCACCATCGCCGAGATATTCCCTGAGGACGCTGGTTAGTATTGAGAGAGGAGATAGATGGCGCTGTTTCTATTTTTTTAACGTAGAATTTTTAGTAAGAATGTTACCAATTCAATATTAGTTTCAAAATTGTATGTTATTTAAAATTAGTTTGGATTGTAAATTAGGAGTTACAATCTAAACTAATTGTAACTGATTGAATGAAGTTGAATTGCAAATCTAGGTATCTAGGTATACTGTTAAATAGCGTAAGATTTGCAATTATGGTAGATTTAATATTATTTGAAATTTATAGCTAGAAATAACCAGTACAATTTTTAATGCCATCAATTCTATACATCCCACACTTGCATACAAAAAAATCTCCCACCACGTGGTAGTGTGCTCAAACTATCAACTATTATATGAAGCTAGTACTAAAACTAACCATTTCCACTTCCCAGGCACATACACGTGCGAGGCGTTCAACGACGCGGGCGAGTCGTTCTCGACGTGCTCGCTGGTGGTGGTGGTGCCGGGCGAAGCGCCCCCGTCCCCCACGTACAAGTCCTTCCCTGCCTCGCTCACGGTCAACGCCGCTGAGCCCGCCGTTTTCACCGCTGAGTTGGAGAAGGTACGTTATAACCTCAAATTTGGTCCTATCAACCAGACTTTTAACCCCGTAGGTCTTGGGGTGGGGAATAAACGTATCAGATAGCGGAGTCCTCCCGCGCCTTACAACTTTTGTGAAGCACAATGATGATGTTGCTTAAATAAGCTAATCGATAAATAAATAAAACATTAGTCGAATTATTTGGATGATTAAAAAAATAAAATAAAAAGAAACCCGTAGGTCATGTAATTTTTAGAAGGTGAATATTTGGTCCTTACGATAGGATTCTTAACGCATGAAGCCCCATTAGTCCAACCAATATAAATAAATCATAACAATATTGCACAAAAAATTAAAATAAGCTGTCATTGATAGTTTGTAAATTAGGTTTTAGCTCTGGTTGAATTTCTTTGCACTGTTATTTTTTTACAAAGTATTTACATTACTTAAAATGAAGATTCATAAAACTAATTTTCCCTACAGCCACCTCTCCAACTCCAATGGCTGAAGGACGGCAAGCCTATCGACGAGACATCACCTCGCTACAGGTTCACAATGGAAGGCACCGCGCGCTACCGCCTGGAGATCGCGTCCACCGCCTCCGAGGACGCAGGACATTACGCCGCCAGGGCAGTCGGCTCGCGAGGAGACTCTACAGCGGCCTGCTGCCTCAACGTTGACATACAATAAACATTAATATTATAGGGGGCCAAACCCCCCAACCTAAATACGACTAAGTACTAAATCGATTGTGAGAATGATATAATTCGATTATTGATGACCACAACTCTAAATCATATTTATCGATACATCGATTAAAATCGATAACTGGAATCTACAATACGATTCGGAGTCTTGAGTGTGATGAGTTTTTTTTATTTATTATTATTTAAATTTATTTATCGTATTAATAAGTGTTACACCCCGTCGAAGAGGGGGCGGCCGCGGGCTCTAGTCATCGTGTGCTGTCTATATCGACGCCGGCCGCTTCTTCGAAGCTTCATTTTAATCCGTGTTGCGATGCAGTCGGGGGGCATGTCTCACGTCCCAGGGGAGGGTCCGCGCCACCATGGACCGTCCCTTAGTACGTCCAGACATCCCATCCGACGTCTGTATAATTATTTTTATATAAATTTAACTGTATTATTTAATTGTACATAATTTATGTGACAGCGTAATTTATGAATAAATATGTATACATAAAAATTATTACTCGTGTTTTATTTTGATGTTTTTTTTTTCGACAACATATTTTAAAAATTGAAATATTTACTAATAAATTCATATTATGTTTAATTGTACTTTTAATTATCTAAAAATAATTTAATCAATTTAAGAAATAATCCCGTATTTTTAACAATAAAAATATACTTCACTATCGATACCCTAGAGCCATCTATTTTCATTAACTTGTAAGTAATCTTTCGATACCTCACATTGATCATAGATGGCGCATGTAACGTAAATATCCTTCGACCAAAACACCCATATTATAATAATTTTGTCCTACAATATCGACCTAAACTAAGATTAGGAACTTTGATCGTTCCACATTAAATAAGTCTTAGATTAAAGAAGTTGAAACCTGTAGGGGTCGGACTACGGATCAAATATCGGAATTTCCATCACCCCTGGTTGAAACCACAGTATTATGTACTTAAATATAGAAAATAATTGGGGTATCATTATTGAGACCACAGTATTACTACGTATTTTAATATATAATTTTTGTGTAATCATTAATAAAAAAGGCTGTATGTCTCCAGTATGTCCCCGGCTTACCTTTTCTCTTTGTACTGCTGCGCTGCTTTGCGCAAGGTGTTCTGGAATAAGAAATGTTGTTGCTAGTAATGAAATGAAATGATTTATTTAAACCTGTGAAATTTTATAAATTATTTAAATTCCGTCAATATTAAGTCTACCAGCAGTTAGGAAAGCGGTTCTCACCAGAGAAGAACCAGCAAGAAACTGGTGTTGCTCTTTTCAAAATCAGCTTAAGGTATATATTACAGTACCTACATGATAAAGAGAAGAACTTTTTTTTTTTATGTTTGTAGTATCATTGCAAAGTAGATTTAAACATACTAAAGCGAGAAATAGATTAGTAAGTAAACTTGCAGAAGTTATCACCCGCGGAATGGCGACTGACGAGAGATGACTACCCCTGGACAATCGCCACAATTATGCCGGCCTGTTGGAACTAGATATACACAGTCTGATATCGAAACGCGACACTTACGTAGGCCACTATGGCGGGTTTCAACACCTTGTGCACGGTGGTCGCTATCCGGGCGGATATAAAATATATTCTACCACCAGCAAAAGCTTGCAGGACTTGCAGGGAGTCACTTACGCGTAGATTTATTAAAATATTGCCGCCAGTATAAATGTATTTGGAGGTTCTTCCACAATATATAGTAAGAATTTGCTAATTCAACTGAAGCTTAATGCCTATGGTGGTAATCGCTTCATGATCAAGCCACTTGCCTTACGATGATTAAACAAGTAAGTAGACTACGGGAACAATAATGCGATAAATTCGACTCATATGAACATAAGTACGTATAAATATAATAATAATATCAACCCTGTATTATATACTGTCCCACTGCAGGCATGGACGTCTACTACTGAGAGGGATTAGACCTTAGTCCACCACGCTGGCCTAGTGCGGATTGGTAGACTACACACACCGTCAAAATTCCTATAGAGAACTTCGCAAATATGCAGGTATCCTCACAATGATTTCCTTCACCGTTAAAGCAAGCGATATACAAAGAATACACACATAATTATTTTAGATAAATCAGAGGTGTGTGCCCTTGGGATATGAACCTGTGGACATTCGTCTTGGCAGTCCGCATACCCAACCAGGCTATCGCCGCTTATATAGGTAAAAACATCTAATATATTACAAGGCAATAAGAAATATATGATTCAACGTATAAAACAAAATTTCATCGAAAATTAATTGAAGATGAAAATTGTTTATTACAGCAAAGAATGCAGCAAATCACACAAAACATGACATACAAAGAAAATTAAACCTTAAAACAGTGGAACAATGTTTTTGCTGTTCAAAATTTATCTGCAAACTATGTCCTTCGATTCCTCACTAGGCAAGCCTGTTACTAAAGGATTCACAGAAGTCTATTGAGTGCAGCATAAAATAACTATCGGATCAAAAATTGAAATTCAAGGAATTTCTCACCACAACTACACCATAAACAAAACAAAACAACCGACAAACGAACGTGACTTAGCACTAGCGTACACAAATTTATATTTAAAATATGAAATCCGAAGAACAGGTCGCGTATCATTTTATTTTAGTGTCGGAATGACGCGGCAGTTTGCGCCCTTCATTATGTAAACCTGTGCTTGTATTGTACGATTTCTAACTAGTTTTTGATGGAAAAGTTCATTTGGTATGTTTTGTTTAGTAGTGTAGGTGTAACTAGCTCGATTGGTAATAAATTAGTATTGGATATTATAGATTTCCCGGTTTGTAAATTTTTGTTCGACTAGTATTGCTCGAGGCTCCACCCTTGTAAGAATTTTCTTCGGGATAAAAGACCCGCTTTATATTTTCTCGGGATAAAAAGCCTCTAACACTCTGAAGTAACGTACCTTCTAATTAGTGAAAAAAATAACAAAATCCGTTTCGTAATTCCGGAAATTAGCGCGTTCAAACAAACTCTTCAGCTCTATATTAGTATAGATTAAAAATGACCTACTGTGACAAATACATTTTATTCCTTACTGCGTCCTTCACTGTACGTTTAGCATTATTTCTAAGGACTTACACTAAGATTAAAATGCTCGTTTTTGATTTTCCTATAATATAGATGTAAATTGTATCAAAATTAATTTAAGTATACGCTAATTAAAGATAACAATCGCTGTCAATAATCTAAGATTAAAATGTTTATCGCAATTCATTAGACCGGCATAATAATGAGGATTAACTGAAGATACCAGTAATAATCATTTTAAGTATATAATTTCAGAAAATATGTTTCGTTAACTTGTTTTTTGCAATTAATTCGCTCTTGAAGTCATAGCGAACGAATTTAGAACTATGAAAAATTCAAAAAGCACCGCGACCCTGCCAGGATTCGAACCTGGAATCTTCTGATCCGTAGTCAGACGCGTTATCCATTGCGCCACAGGGCCATGTGCTTCGTAGACGAAAAAAGGCTACATTAAAGATAAATCTCTTAATATTTACAATACGATAGGTTTTTTTAAGATAATGTTTAACGTTTCCAAAGTAGGTACATTGAAATCTATAAATATATTAAAGGTAGTGTGGCCGAAGAAACCTCGGTTTCTAACAAGGCCCACCATCAATATTTTTCGTACTTTTGTGTTGTAATGCAAAGACATACTAAATTTTTTAGTGATTTATAATTACATATGTAAACTTCAACAATTTCTGATAAAATATTCAAAGCTCAGTACAGTGTTTGGTAGTAGGTAGCATAGAAAGCTTTAGTACCTAATACCGAGTGTCCCCCCTCCCCTCCTCATTAGATAATTCTTCAGACCAAATGCACGCTCATAGACGGAGAATATTTGCTGCGGCCAATATCAAAGTTCAGTACTGTTTTTGGTAGTAGGTAGCATTGAAAGCTTTAGTACCTAATATCAAGTGTACAACCCTCCCTTCTCCCCCCCAGACAATTCTTCACAGCGAATGCAAGCTTATACACGGAGAATATTTGCCGCGGCCCCAGTCATTCGTCATATGGTATATACCTTCAAGATTGCAAAATCTTGTTGAGGTCTAAAAGAGACTGGGAACTTTACTCTACTTTACTTTGCTTTTCCTTCCGCCTATCTTAGGAAGTTATCCTTCCCACATTTCCTTCTCCATTTAACAACGGGTTTCTGCAGCCGCATAGCCGGGTGATTCCAGTCTCCCGTTTGTAGATTTACCTGGGGTGCACTACAAAGATACCTTCACAATTTATTTTTGACTGAATTTTAAAAAAGACATCTGTATTAAGAGTGTATTATAAAAAAAACAAATGGGATAACAACTAAGAACGTATATTTAAGCAAAACTTAAAACAAAACAAAGGTGGATAACACTACAATGTTGCATCTCGATTGATAACGATTCTGTTATTACGGATCGAATAAAAAACATTTTGTATTTGTACATTTATTTTTTAGATTACGTTATAAATAACTTAAACACACTTGATGATAATATACCTGCCTGTTTCCGTGGTTCAGTTGTTGAGCTGAGATCGCTCTGAGGTCGATTCCCAAAGGCATGACATGAGGTTTACAGCTCAGTATCAGCGCGGAGTCTAGAGTTTGTGCTCGATGGACGATCGGATCGTACGATGGACTTGCCCCCTGCCACATCACGAGATAGACTACGCATGACGCAAAGAAGTTGCTTTAGTTGCATTTCTGCCCACCTCTTTAGGAATAAAGGCGAGACAGTTTTTTCATTTTACATTACTTCCTAGTCATGTGTCTAGACGGAATGGCGGAACGGTCCAACTGGACTAAGGCAGACTCCGAATAGTATCCGAGTAATGGACAAAGAATTAAAGACCACCAGCTTGATGGTCCGATGGCATCGTGAGGTGTACTGGCAAGCAGTAGATGGCGCAGGATCAGACGCATGCGAACAGGGATAGATTTATTGCATTTTAATTACAAAACATGTTGCTCGCTTAGTTGATTTAGAGAAGACTTATACTAAGCAGTAGGAACCATGCTTATTGGGTACAGTACGTCACCATGTCCTAACCAGTAGTAAAAAAATTACAAGAAGTTAACATTTAACCCACGCATGTCGTTCACAACCCAAAACAACCATCAGAATATGTTAAAAATACGAACATAAAACCAATATAAATACATAAAATCCCAATTATAAAGCGGTTATGACAACGTACGAGGAGGGAAATCATTAAAGTCGTGTAGCGCGCGTCCCACAGCGGGCCGCGGTCCACTAGCCGTGCCATCAAATTAATAGTCTATAAAACGGTAGCGCACTCAGCGCCCAAACCGCCATTAACCCCTGTTCCAAACGCCATTAGGAATAAAAAATAAATAAAAAATAAAACTCAACCAAATGAGAATAAAAAGTATCATATCTCCATTCCATATTTCAATATTTATCGCGAGATCGTTCGTTTTCGAACAAAATTTCGTGTTGTTTTTTGTTGGCGTCCGTTCGGTTTCTCATATTATAAATGAGCGCGCTCGGACGAATACATTTTTTAAAAATCATTCCGTTTTTGAATTTCTTACGCGGTTGCTGGGGACGGTTGGGTTAATGCTAGACGCAAATGGACATGACGCGCGTTTATTTTTAAATTAAATATTAGAACATTGTAACAATCCCTAGAATCATAATAAAGTAGATTGAAAGATGAAGTATATAAGCAATATACTAAATATAATATAATAAAAATCTTCACTAGCCATGTAATAATGTAAGTTTGATTGGTCGGTGCACAAGGACAGAATTTCCATAGAATTGATTTGTTTAACTCTCTGTGCAATCTAACATTACTTCGGTATGTTCTATACTTACTCGACATGTATTTATTACCAAATATGTTTAAAAACTTATAAATAATAAATAGAAAATAACACCAATAACGTATTGAAATAAAAAATCTGGAATAAAGAGTGTAGTCTACCATGATAAAGGTTTTGAATATTAGGCATAATTATAATATGTATTGAACACAGCAAGAATGATAATATAATAATACTAGCTTTTGCCCGCGGCTCCGCCCGCGTTACAAAGTTTTTCGGGCTAAAGTTTTCCGTTATAAAAGTCACGCTATATATTTTCCCGGGAGCCTATGTTCTTCCCAGGGTCTCAAACTGTCTCCATACCAAATTTTATCCTAATACGTTGGGTAGTTTTGAGTTTAACACGTTCGGGCAGACCGATGCAGCGGGGATTTTGTTTTATGATATATTTTTATAGAACTTTTAAGAGGAACAATCCCGTCATACATTATTGTTGCATAACTTTAACCGTTTACGCAGCGCACGCAACAGAAGCTCTCAAAACTAATAAATTGTCCCCGTTTTGGCATCATGTTTCATTACTGCTCCACTCCTATTGGTCATAGCGTGACGATATATAACCTATAGCACTCCAGGAACAAAGGGCTATCCAACACAAAAATATTTTTTCAGTTCGAACCGGTAGTTCCTGAGATTAGCGATTACTGCTCCGCTCCTATTGGGCATAGCGTGATGACATATATAGCCTATAGCATTCCAGGAACAAAGGGCTACCCAACACAAAAAGAATTATTCAGTTCAAACTCCTAGTTTCTGAGATTAGCCATTACTGCTCTGCTCCTATTGATCATAGCGTGATGATATATAGCCTATAGCACTTCACGAACAAAGGGCTATCCAATACAAAATTATTTTTTTAGTTCGAACCGGTAGTTTCTGAGATTAGCCATTACTGCTCTGCTCCTATTGATCATAGCGTGATGATATATAGCCTATAGCACTTCACGAACAAAGGGCTATCCAATACAAAATTATTTTTTTAGTTCGAACCGGTAGTTCCTGAGATAAGCCATTACTGCTCTGCTCCTATTGGGTATAGCGTGATGATATATAGCCTATAGCACTCCACGAACATAGGGCTATCCAACGCAAAAATAATTTTTCAGTTCGGACCGGTAGTTCCTGAGATTAGGCATTACTGCTCCGCTCCTATTGGGTATAGCGTGATGATATATAGCCTATAGCACTCCACGAACATAGGGCTATCCAACGCAACAAGAATTTTTCAGTTTGGACCGGTAGTTCCTGAGATTAGCGCGTTCAAACAAACAAACAAACAAACAAACTCTTCAGCTTTATATAATAGTATAGAAGTATAGATATTGATGTACCACGTGTATTTTTGTTAAATCTCATAAATCTCTTTTAAGACTTGAAACATTAGAAGAAATTGCTGAATTAATACATCGTACCGCCTCAGTCAAAGAAGCACACTATAATTTATTCAAGGCGTATCCATACTTTTGCCATCGTCGATTTGAAGTCTTATATTACTATCCCGTTCTTCTTAAATATCATTTCTTTTGTTTCGATTGGTTTATATTAATTTTAATTTTTCTTTTAAAACCTGACGGACTGCATGCGTGTGTGTGTATGTAAATGTGTGAGTGACATTAATGACATGTTAGATTCCTCTGCCTCGCTTAAATTAAAAAAGCTATTTTTGAATTTGGAATCCGATTTTCTTTGTTCTTTGATTCTGTAGGTGACACAGTGGTACCATATGAATAAAACTTTTAAATCTAAAAGGGAAAATAGCTTTTATTCTAAACGATATTAGAAAATAACACCTATTCTGATTAAAATAGATTGTCTGGGCTGTTAAAAATTGCTTAATAAAAATAGACTTTATTTCATGTCGAATAAAGTCCCTCTTAAAAGGCTGACGGCAACCGCTTATCAGTTGACAGCCAAGTGATGGGTGTATATTTTTTAATCATAAAATTAGTTAAAATACATCATGAATATTGAAATAACACAAACTTAATATGTTATCCCAACGCTACATCTGTTTAGTGAATGGTACTTTGAAACGTGAACCGTGAGTTCGATTCTGAGATCGGATAATATTTTGTGTATATTCTTAAACTGAAGATGAGTTTGGTACTTACATATTTATTAAAGACGGAATCGATCTTGCGACATATTAGAGTTAGTTTATAGCGCAATAACTAGGCGTTTTGTTTCAAAGTAATAGTAAATAGTACCTACTTACTTTGATTCTATAGTTCCTAGTTCTACGTTTGCTCTGTTCTCAACCACCATTTTTTATATAATTTTGTGTTATTTATAAGGTTTTGCAATGATACAACCAGTTCAAATACTTTAAATAATATGAACAAACTTGAAAAAATGGAGGAGGGAACACTTCTCGTTTAAAAATATTATGTTGTCTTGAGTCTAAATAAGGAATACTCGAAATAACTGCATGTTTTATAATTTTGTTTTAAAGTAAAAAAAGTTCAAGTCTTCATTTATTCACACAGCATCGTCTATTGTTTCTCATCAAAGAAAAAACATTCGATATTTAAATGTCATTTATTCATATTCTATATTTAAACAATTACACCAGTCAGTCACATCACATCTAAATTCAAAAAGTATCACACATTAACCGAACTATTTATAAAAATTCTTAAAATTTAAAAAGTATAATGTTTGCGTATTAGTTTTTTCTAGAAATTATAGAGAATATTATAATGCAATGCAAGTAGAGGCCTAATTCCCGTAACAAATTACATTGATTCAGCACGGAACACCCTCGTGTTGCCGTTTGCAATTTTTCTCCCATCTTATTTGATTCACTGACTTGCTTTAAAGATATAGAGTCGAATCGGTGTAAAATTTTAAAGTTTTTATGTAGAACAAAAGTATTTAAACTCTTTCAATTGTACATATTATATCAAAATTTGTTATTGTAATTTATGAAAGAAGGTTTTTTTACGTACCTAACCAAATTTTTAGGAAATAAAAAAACGTAAATTTTACTATAATCATACTATTTTTAAATAAACCTCGAAACGATAATCTTTTGTCGATGTAAAATATTTTCACCTTATTTAAAGATGTTTCAACCTTTTTTACATGTAACTACTT
Source organism: Manduca sexta (assembly GCF_014839805.1). Taxonomy (NCBI): domain Eukaryota; kingdom Metazoa; phylum Arthropoda; class Insecta; order Lepidoptera; family Sphingidae; genus Manduca; species Manduca sexta. The sequence goes on along the minus strand of NC_051117.1, from coordinate 3,717,239 downwards.
TTTTTTTAAATGAAATTATAATTTGGAATTCCTTTTTATAGAGAAACTTTGTTCTTACGATTATGTAAATTATTTTAAATCTTCAAACCATTCGACTCTACATCATTATCGTTCCGGTTGGATACAATAGCTTGTAACATGGTCGGCGGACTCATTTATTTTCGCTCTCGTGTATTGATTTAAAACGCGTGTATATTTGGTTCGATTCCCGACGCGGGACAACGCCCTTATTATCAACGTCTAGTCTTTGCTCGCCGCTCTGCCTGTCTTTATAGATTCATTAGGAATGTACAAACAGACCACCCGACTTATAAATGTAGATTTAATTAGATTAGTGGGAAATGTTATATAGTTTTTAGACGTGGTTTGGCATTATACAGCGAGATGTTTTTTTATGTGATAGACTAATTAGTCTAAATATTCTTAGTAGAAGAGGAAGCCCAGAACTAGTAGTTCTTTAAAGTGATCCCACCTGATGGTAAGTGGAGTGGGGTCCAATAGAATGTCGACTGACGAGAGATGATCACCACTCCACAGTCGACACAATTATGCCGGTCTGTTGGAAGCGGATATACACAGGCTGATCCCGGACCGCGACACTTACGTGGGCCTCTATAGCGGGTTTTAATACCTTGTGTACGGTGGTCGCTATCCGGGCCGATATAAAATATACCCTACAAACAGCTTTGAATGTAATACAAGGCTAGTATTATTTTATATGTATTAAATTACAAATGCACAGCATTGCGGTGAATTCGTCTTATTGCTACATTACATGTTGCATAAAAATTTACAATGTACTCAAGACAACATGATGTCATCTTACACACCTTATGACAACGTGTTTTGTAATCAAGAACTACAAAATTATAACAAACTCTAATCGTTTCTAAGATCATAACATGGATGTATTCTCAGGACGTAATCTTATGTATAATCTAATATATACAAAATAATAATATTAGATCATAATATAGGATGTATTCTCAGGACATTATCTCATTTATAGCCTAATTTATATGGCTTACAAAAATTACACATCACGAATATCTGTTGAAAATCGAATATGTCCACACTTAAATACAGTCATAAACAAAACCACAGACGAAGCCGAACTTTATCAGGTCGTTGACCCCGCCCTATTGTCTCTGGTACAAAGGGGCGGGTCAAAAAAAAGTAAACAAAAAAGGTCCAAATATTTAGTGCATTGTGAGCGGGCCGTTGATCATTTTTCAAGAAACCCACAAATTCCGTCTCTCAAATTGAGTTTCTGAAAGGATATAAGAGTTCTCGGACATTGTTCGGTTGTTTTTTTGGCGGTAAACGAAGCTTTTATGGCTCGGTTGTGTAGAATGAGGAATTGATTAGTTTTGAATGTTTACGACGAAGAGATTGCTTGTACGATTCCCGTTTTGGGACAAAATATTTTTGTAGGAAATGTTTGTATTTTATTTTGTTAAAGTTAGGCGATTATGACTGCATATCATGGTTTTTGGCACAATGTTAGCTGTAGTAAACGATTATATGGTTTCATTTATTAACGCAATTTCATAATAACCCTGTATACTACGTATGTACTTTTATAGAGCATATCAAACAAGCAGCAAGTCGTCTAATAATATCGACGAGTGCAAAGTAAGTCATTACAAATTTACTATTTGCTTTTTATTGCATTTCGTGTTATTTAAACAAGGCTCAACGATATGACACACCATTTTTCGCAAATTTCGTCTAATTTTATATTAAATATATACGTACAAAATTTAAAGCGAATTTGACTCAGAATGAAACAAATATATTTCTATTTGCTCTCCTGTAAATTAACGATTTCGGAGATAACTCTGTTTACTTTACACCCGTCGATATGTAATCTTCCTTAGCCAAACATCTACAACTTTGTCCGGTGCTTTGTTCACGATGTTTAATATCAATGCCTAGTACTCATTTAGCTAGATTATAATATACATACATCACGCATGAATACTTGAAGAGGCAGGCAGGGGTATAAACAGGGCTCTTGTGTGTTCCGTCCCATAATGAATTAGCGAGCCTATATCGAACACAAAGGTTCAGATTAGATAGAGCAGAAACACTGAATGTTACTGCTCGATCCGAGATTCGAACCCGGGTCATCACATTGTAATACAGCGCACGCAAAACAACTACCGAGACATAATACTATCCTGTTAAATTTAATATGAAGGCAAACATTTATGAAGATAATGATTTCTTATGTTTAAGCGAATGTTAGACATTGAAATGAAACTATTTTAACGGATTCTATCGCGGTTCTTTATAGTATAATTTTCTCTCCGTTTAGAAGAACTTTGCAGCCTTCATGTTCACGGGGCGGGCGGAAGTGTTGGTCTTCCGAAAAGTTAGTAACAATATGTACCTACAGTTTACAAGTATTATTTTTATTTATATATTTGGTTATATATTATATGATATTTGGATATTAGAAGTAAACGCAGAAACAGTTGAATTTGTTCTGGTTGATATAAACTCAGTGGTCGCTATCGGATATAAAATATATACCACCAGCAAAACAAAATAACATTAATTAACTATTAATTAGACTAATTCCACAGGAAGATAACGCGAGCAAACCCGCGTTGAATGTTAGTATCATTGGAAATCATTAGGATGTACCAAAGGAGCGGCTGCGGAACAATGTACTGCTTATTTATAAGTAAAATATATTGTACATCCGCGCGATCTGCCTTCACCCCTGCACATGAATTTTATGAATCGAGAACACGGGATGCGTGGAGTCGATGTTTGCGTGATAATTTTTGATAATTTTATTGCTGAAAAAAAAAATTGTTGAACGTCAATTTTTTTTCATTTCCTTCCTTTTTACTTAAATGTTAAAATATTTATGATTTTTGTGGTACTGTTGTTTATGGCGGCGATCACTATCTTTTAAATTGAATAGCTAGTAAGGGATTCAATCTAAAAGATAGTATAACAATAATTAATCTCTTGATAATATAAAATAAATTGTGACCATTTTCAGTAGCTTAATTTAGCACTACCGTTCCAATATACCAAACAATCGCTATGTAGCGTCCATAGATGTCACTGAAAGGATTCTAGATGTTTTCCTTACTGTGTGGCCAATGGTTATTATGACGTCATACATAAGCATTTAGCTAAAACATCACTTTAAAATATAAGCTCATGAGATTATTCACCACGAACCCCTTTTATGGTGTTAAGTATGAATTTATTTTTTAAAATAAAATGTAAATGTTTTGAATTAAGTAAAAACACCGCGATATTAAAAAAAAAATAAATACAAATCTAACACAAACTTCCACCACAACTCATCGGAATCGAATACCCACTCCGAGCATTGCGCGCGCGACTCCGCGGCGAGCCCGCGGCGACGTGCATCGATTTATGCCGATACTCGATAATTAAAAACAATCCGCCATATTGCTTTTTGTCTCTCGTTTTATTCCCGTTTTTGTGCATCCCTCATTTGATTGTGTTGCGTTTTGTTCGTGTTTCCCCCCTTCGTCTCGGAACGTTTTTGCATTAACCTGGCTATCTGTTCGTTCGTCTCGCTTTTGTATCGCATTGAGACGTTTTAATTTATATTTTTATCGTTTAGTTTGCCACTACTACGTGTAAGAGTTCGAAGTTTAAAAGAGAATAACTCGAAGACTTTTTGACGTTTCGATATTTCAAATTTCGAATCCGAAGTAACTGAACGTTAAATTTTATAAAATTTGAATTTAGAACCGTGAATAATAAATATAAATTAACGATCACTGTGATTAAATAATACCTTGTAGGTTGGCTTAGAAGTTATGTAATCATAGTTTTTGCATTCATTAATTATTTAAAATGAATATAGCAGTTATTAATCACAACATCAACCGTAATGGAGCTATCAAATACATGTAATTTAACGTCTAGATATCTAAAAACAAGACAAAAACCTAAACGTTTAGTTTCTGTCATAATTCATTCGAATATGGCCGGTAGGAGCGATAATAAATGTCGTTAATGAAATAGTGTTTTAATTAAACTGTGTCGAGTAAACTGTATAGTTAACTGAGAGATTGGTGCGGGCAAGTTTAATTGAGAGGTCTCGGGTTCGATTTAGCTCTTGGAGAGGCGGGATTCGCAGTTATTGGCTTTGGATATTGCGGGACTTAAGTTTGTAGTTCCTGGCGCAAGATAATTCGGACATTATTAGATTCAGATCTGAACTTTTACGATTAGGTTTTTTTTTATAAAATGTCTGTCTTATTTTGAAATTATTTTATTTTATAAATTTTGATAATACAACCAATCCTGCCGAGACGAATGACCGCAGGTTCAAATCCCAAGGGCACACACCTCTGACTTTTCTAAAGTTATGTGTGTATTCTTTGTGAATTATGGCTTGCTTTATCGGTGAAGGAATACATCGTGAGGAAACCTGCATAACTAAAAAATTCTCTATAGGAATTTTCGAGGGTGTGCGAAGTCTACCAATCCGCACTAGGCCAACGTGGTGGACTAAGGCCTAATCCCTACTGAGAGGGCTAGAGGAGGCCCGTACCCAACAGTGGGACAGTATATAATACAAGGGTATTATTGTATTAAGATATTTTTAAATATTGAAACCCATGGTAGCGGACAACGCTTGAGGGTAGGCAATAATCCAAAATATAACGCTTTGTTCCTTTTAAACACTAAATTGGAAACGAATTTGTAGTTTTGTGTTCCGATGTTAATTTGTTTGATGTTTTTTTGCATTTCCGTTTATGATATTTTATGCGCTAATGAGTTTAGTAGAATGAAATTTTATAAAGCGTAGGGGTCCTTTCACGGAATTTAAAAGTTATATAATAAAAAGTAAATTGATTTATTTTCTGTCTAGGTTTTTATTTCTGTCTCACGTTATATAGGCTTGCTATTAGCTTTTAGGACGGAAATATAACATATAAAGGCTGGATCTCGTTTGATAATAATACTAAATAAAAACACATTTAACCCTATCATCCGTATTTGGAACGAAAAACTATAGCAGAAAATAGATAATAAATTGATAAAAAATAACCCATATATTTTTCGAAAAAAATGCGCCATAATGAGTCTAATAGACATGACGACTGATGTCACCCATTATCAGGTCAAAGAGTAATGGCAATAACGCTGGCACATAACGAACATCATTGTGCCCGACCAAAATCAATATTGACCCTAAACATAAAGAAATTTTGCACTTTTTAATTCAGAAAAAAAATTGTAACGGGCAAAAAGGTCCAGGTGCGGCGAAAGGGTTCACTGTATCCGTCTCTTTCTAACGCGGTATAATCATTCGCCGTCTCTCTCGATAACCCTTTGATGGAGGGTGTTTTTTTTGGGTCAAATCTCGTATTTTCCCCGTTGATTATATTTTTTCGACATAATGAGATATTGTGTTACGTACCTTTTGTTAGACTTTTTTAAAGTTTAGAGGACGGGTTAAATTATTATTTTTTTATACAAGGATCTTTAAGTTTGCTTGCTGTTAGATTGTTTGTGATTTAACGTTTGATATAAAGTATGAATGTGTAAAATGGGGAATGCGTTTTGTTATTGTGAAAGAAAAAATAATTATACTAATATTGGGAATTATGTAGTTTTACTAATAAAATTACTGAAATAAATAAATATCGACGCTTGAATGGCAATCATATCTAAACGAATAATATATTGAAAATGACAGATATTCCTAATCCTGTGACTACGAAGGTTGCTGTGTTCGAAACTTTGGGAGGAAATTATAAGAACCGCGATAAAATCCGAAAAATAGTTTTGTTTAAAATATTTCAAATACAAATATTAGAATCGCCAATTTTTGTTACGTCGTTTGATCTAAGTTTTATCGCTCTAGGACAATTTAATATCACAATTTTTTTATAATGACTATATTTTTATAATTAAAATATAATCTTTCAGATCGCTCTACTCAAAAGTTTACTGATTGTCGCTTAGATATGATTTAAAGCATCAATAATCCTAACCTTAAATTCTTGAATCATACTACAAGGATTTTTCAGTACCCCAACACTGTAAAAAATATTTTCTGATCACATATACATTTTGTCTATACAAGAAGAAAATGCCTCTGGCATTAAATCCGCCTATATACTTCTCTGTATGAATAAATAAATATTATTTGGGAACCCACAGCTTCCCGCTTGACAACCCTCTCAACATCCACTACACCATCGGCGATGTGTTATGGCTTAGAACAATGCCATATTATGCGTCACGTCGTTTTCTAAAATGAAGGTTTTATTAGACTACATTTCTCGTCACACCGTCACTAGCACCGAAATTTCAGTATAGTACGCAATAGGTATATAACTTCTGAACCAAATAAGGCGCTCTATATTACATGTAACTTTTTTATATTATATACACAGAGGTGAAAGGTAAATGGTAGGTATCTCTTATGTGAGAGTCCACCTAGGTAGGTGCTACCGCAATTTTTACCACCAAGCAACAGTGTGAAGTCACTGTTGTGTTCCAGTTCGAAGGACATTGTAGCCTGTGTAACTACAGGACATGACAAGTCTTAACATCTCATGTCTCAGGATGGCGAGCGTGGTAATTCATGGCGTTGGATGGTATTTCTACTGTTTATGGGCGGTCGTATCGCTTACCATCATAACAGCAAGCACGTTTCCTCATTAAAAAAAATTAAACAAAAAAAAACACAAACAAACAGACTCATTTTCCGTTATTTGATGAACCCGTTTTATAAAATTGTTTGGGACAAAACTTGAAAATACTTTTCTAAAAATCAACTACGACTTGTTCCCGGTACATCCTGTGAGGCTGCGGTCATTATCTCACAATTACTAATAAAACATCGACTCCGCGTAATTCTTAGAAAGTTTTTTATTCCATTATTTGTGAGAACCGCGGAATTTGCAACAAAGTATGAAATTGCGTTCAACAAATTATTGCTTTTAAATTCTTGAGTGCACCTAATGCTGACCACAGGTTATAAAAGTACAATAAATTGACTATTGGTTAATATATATTTATTTTACATTTAGATTAGTCTACGTACTTTGTATATCTATGTACCACCTAAGGTTGACTGGGAATGTTTTTGGCATTAAGTTTACCAATTTGCATTTTTGTAGGAATTGCAAATTAATAAATAAAAAGAAGATTTTCTTGGAACCGTGGTTGTTTGCGTGGCTCCGAGGTCCTGGGTTCGAGTCCCGGTTCGTAAAATATAACTATGATTCCGGAGTCTGAAATTTGTGCCAGATATGGCGATAGGAACTTATCACATCATGGGATGGAATCTACGTACGATTCCGAAAAGTGGCTCCCCTAGTTGCGCTTCTGCCTATCATTTGAAAGTATAGGCGTGTGTTTCGCAGCATATTATCATCCTTATTGCCTTGCTTGTTTGTCATAGACGATTTATTAAAAACTGGTAAAACTATGAAAGTATTTTTAGTAGCTATTGGTCGAGTCTTCTCTCGCATAAAATTCGGTTTGTGATAAATATTTAATTTGCTTTTATTTCTTAGAATTTAAAGTTTTTACCAAAATTAATTCAGTTGTGTAGCCGTTAGATCATAAAAGACAGGCCACATTAATTATAATATGAGTATTATTTTTTTTATTGTTTTGAATGACGAGACGAGCTTGCCGTTCTCCTGATGGTAAGCGATGCGATAGCCCATAATTAGTAGAAACTCCATCCAACACCTTGAATTACAAAGTATTGTTCGGTATTCCACTGCGCTCGCCATCCTGAGACATGAGATGTTAAATCTCATTATGTCCAGTAGTTACACTGGCTACAATGTACTTCAAATCGGAACACAACAGTGACTATACTCTGCTGCTTGGAGGCAGAAATAGACATGGAATCCAAACTGTATATAAGTAGCGAAAATAATTGCAATCTAAGTTTATGTTACTTACAATATTGTAAGTAGAGACTATCTCCATAGTGATATTGTTAATTTGAATAATATTTATTTGTTCCTAGAAGCTACTTAACATTCATCAAGATAGACAATGATGCCAACATAATCAACGAACTGTAGTCAGCACTACCAACATCGCAATACACAAATATTTATAAATGAATTACGAATAATACTAATGAACATTAACAATTCAAATTCTAATTTCGGCAACTAACGGAACCAGATCTAAGCGTGACATTTAAAAAATAACAATTGTCTGCCATGTTGAGAGTGACTGACGCCCACGCACCAAAACCTAAATAACAAACGACCCGAAAAAAAATAATTAAATAGAATCGTAATTGTGTAATATGCGCCCCGCCATCTTCTGAACATCTGTTATTGTCAACACACCTGAGTAAGACGGCGGTGTTTCTATCTCTCTCTTACATAGCCGTATTGTTAGTGTTAAAAGAGACGGGGCAACAGAATCGGTCCGTACGATGTGGAAGTGACAAAAACTCATGCTTCCTGTGTCTTTCGTATCATTTGAAAAGGAATAATGTTGCGTGTAGTACATGAGATAAAGTAAGATAAACTATTAATATTTATATTATAATATGCTGTATGGGAACTTCTTGCGGAACGATTTTAATGATTAGGGGAATACAAAATTATATTTTTTGTAGGCATTGCATAATTCTTAATTGAAATATTTTTTAGAGTTTCTGAACACAGTATTATTATAATAAGTTATGACAATAGTACTATGATATCAAACATAAATAAAACAAGCTGCACACACTTCCAGTGCATATCGTTCGGCACTTATAAACAACTTTTCTTTAATAGTGATATTGAAGTTTATCAAATTACTACTAAACGAAAATAATCTGTACGTATTTCCTTTTATCCTATTTTATCAATATTAAACATCAACTTAAACTACGCCACGAATTTATTTTTTCTTATAAAAATCTTTAGTTCCAGGATTTCCTCCGATAACTACGAAATAGAAACAAATATTAGATATAAAATTCCAAGTAATTTCAGAATATACATTTTTAACCGAACGTTCGGAGGTATCTAATCCTTTTAAAATTGTTGTACCCTGTTTTATCTACAGCACAATTGGGGTGACATAGTCAATATTATAATTAGTTAGATTTCCATCATCTCAAAAACTTGTAAAAGTCGGCTAAACAGTGGCGACTTTCCAAAAACCTACTGACTTGAACAGATAGTACCGATCCTACTACAAAACATTTCAAAACAACGATTTTCTTTGTTTCATGCAAGATTTTAATATATACTACGCATACTGAGTATGAAGTTTTGACGTATTCCATACCAATGTGGACTTTTTAACAATTCGAAAATAGAATGTTTTTAACTTAACCCTTCCATATTTGACAAAAAAGAAGTTTTTTTTTTATATTTAGAACGCGACGCGCACCGAATGAGGATTTGGTTCTTTTCAATTTAGAAACTGTTCAAAAATGGAATACGTGCGTTTCGAACATCGTGATATGGAATAATATGGATTAGTGTAACGGGTTGCACTTAAAAGGAGTGGGCGTTTGAAAACCTAGATGTGGTTTGTTTTTTAACGATAAAATTTTGTATTGGTATTTAAACATAGAATAAAAAACTTTACACCTGTACGTAATGACGTCATATTTCAATGAGGTATAAAAACTAGATATATTGTCCAACACTGGGACCAATGCTATTACTATGTCGGCTTCATCGTGACTTTAACGGATTGTAAAACGCAAATCATTGCAGAAAAATATAACAATTGTAAGTTAAAGTCTTACGAATGTTATTTTGAGTTGTATTTGTATTTGTTGTTGTTGGCAAGTATCACTATTCAATTCTGATTTGTAACATATTGAAACCAGGGTAATTGTCAATTACTTGATAAGATGGATATAGCATTGCGATGTTAATTTTAAGTTCTAAGATCGTGGTGTAGCTACTGATTATTTAGTCTAATTATGAACTTAATAAAGAATGATCATTGGACGAATTTGCCATCACATATTTATAGTTAGTACACTTTCTTTTCTGTTTGTAAAACATGTATTCCTAACTTTATAGATTAGTATTTTTTTTTTTTTTTTAATAATTCATTCCTAATTCTATAAGTTTAGTGGTAATGTACTAAGACCAAGGCGGGTTACTGCGTTCGATTCACTAACTCGTAAATTCGTTCTAAAAGCTTAATTTTTTTATTAATATTACGATTTTAAAAACATTGCTAGTTTGTTCTAATTTAACTTACTATACTTAAATATTTTATCATAGTTCAAGTCGTAATATCTACCATCAAGTACTATCGCAATAACATCTGCAGATTAAACCGTTACATTAAAAAACTCAACGGATTTTTGGAATAAAATAGGCATTTAAAGAAACGATTACAAAAAGTTTCACCGAATCTACAATTATCTTTATCTTAAATCGCAGATGTCGCGATTCCAACCCTTTGTTGCCGGTAACGGGTTAAAAAAAAATGATACAATATTTTGACAAAATTGCGGAGTCACGTTACAGCCTGGTGTGAGAATAATGTCAATTTATGAAAAGGATGTGATTTTTTTTTTCTTTTTTACGTTTATACTTTTTTGTGATTTCTTTGTGATACAGTGATTGTTAATGCAAGATTTGAATTAAGAATTAGGGTCTTTCCTTAGATGTATTTTGCTATGTTAAAGATTTGTGTCAAACCCAAAACCCAAAGGGATGGATTAGTTTTCATTAATTAGCTTTGGAATAAAGCTGAGTTATCGGTTTCATAACTTAAATTACTAATAGAACTAAGTCATGCATAGAAACAGGAAATGCCTGGCAAAAATCTTGTCTGTTTACATAAGTGTCAACTCTATGCAATTATACAAAAAAATGTCTAAAGGCGGTATTAAACTCGCTACCCTTGTTCCGTTGGCTCGTTACCCGGTGAACCACAGCAGCTCTTAAACTTTATTATTAATTTTAAATAGAGGTTAATAACTTATATTATCATTAGGAGATATTAAGACTATCAATGCTCTAATATTGAGCTCTACTATGGCAATAGCTTTTATTCCATTATAACCCAATTCCAGTCATCCAATCAAATCCAAAAGGTCTTGGAAATAGTATATTTGACGGCTCGAAAAACCGTGCATTTCATTGAAATAAATTTTAATTAAGCTAATATTCTATGTTACGTATATGATTTAAATCTCAAATTGCTGTTTTCATTTCTATTTATGGATGCCACAAGGTGTTCTAGTCTAAGTCCAGGAAAATGTATTGTGAGTTCGATCTTTATATTAATATTTAATCTCAAAAAACATCGATTATAGAGGTCTCGAGGCTCAAGGTCCGTTAACAAAACAAAATGTCCAAAAAATTCCCAACACCGTGACAACGAAATGAAATAAAATTTCCGAACGGACCGGGCTTTGTTGCCTTTGTGAATTTAATATTTAACGCATTCGCGGTGGCTTTGCGAAAAAACCGTGCTAAATGTCCAAATATTTCTAATTAAAGGGCCTGCCGGCGAAAAAATCCGTCTGCCGAGGTCTCGTTATTAATTTTACAAAATTTAAACAAAACTGCCATATCTCCGTTCGACAACTATGCCAGACATTTTGCGCAGCACGGATTTTTGCGCGCCATTTTTAAGCGTATGTGAGCGAGACGGGCGATAAGTTTTCTTTCATATGAGCGGGATGGAGATAGTCGGCAGCGAAAGTGAATGTATGGGATAAGTTAAAATTTTATTGTTTTGTGCATTTACATGTTTTATGTTAGGTGTTTTTGGGTGGATTATGAAGAAACGAGTTTCATTTACAATAGTTTTATGTATAGAATATTGGATTCATATTAATTAATTTGAAAAATTATATACATATTTTAACAAAAATTAATATATTAAAGTATTTAACTGTACGAATCTCTAGTTACTTAAAAGTTTACCTTAAGGTACCAGGGCCGAATGAAAGATTAAATATATTTCTTAATTAGTTAATATTTTTTTTTATGTAATTACATAGATCATGAATATCATATGATCACCAAGAATAACTTTTCCATAAGGTAGAATGAACGTAAACTTTGTAAATAAAACGAAATGTAAAGAAACTTAAATATTCGACTTACCCAACTTCCCGTCGCAACACTGACGGATGCAACAAATTTCCGAAAAACCGTTCAGTTTTTGCCAGCGCGGTAATTTTTGGGAAAATGCTGAGGCGCGCGACTCGCCCGTCACACCGCTCCGATCTGTAATTATGCCTATTTCGATCGTATACTTTTTAGTCTGTTGCAATTGTGTTCATTATTTGAATTTATTTGGTATTTGGAGGACATAAGTTTTTGTTGTTATTATTATGTTTTGAGTTTGGAATTGGAATGTGTTTCTTGGTCGTCGGTGAAGGTAGCCGAAGTACCGATAGATGCATTCCATTTTTTAAATTTAAATTTAGAATGTTCAATTTTATAAATTGAAATGTTACTGACTGAATCATTGACTTGAATTTTTTAAAGTGGCACTAGATTGATTTTATGAAGATCAGTAATTAGAATCAAGGTTTGACTCAATAATGTACTTTATCTCTTCTTAACAAGCTAATTTAAACTTTCACATCTATCATGTGATTTAAACATAATTAAATAATGAGACGAAATATCAATAGATCTGTATACTATTTTACGCACTAAAAGACTAAAACATATGTTAAAAACGTATCGAATTTAACTACTCAATAATTCTGATTCTGTCAACACATCAAACTATTAAAAAGTAAAAAACCCACCAACCCGTAAACGCACATCTGACCCACCTGCTAAATCTCGACGCAGACAATGAAAGGGCAAGCTGAAAGGGCGACCCTCGCCCCGGCGCGGCGAAAACCCAAAAAAACGGAAAGATGGCAAAGGTGTCTTAATTTTTGACAAAAAACTTCGCCAAGGTTAAGAACCATGGGAAAGAGTTGCGTTCGATTTTTAAAAAGAATCTTCCTATTTTTTTATATTTTTTCTTTTTTGCGTAACTGTTTAGCAAGGGTACCGTTTAGGAACGCGGAATCCACCCCTTTTAGGAAGTATCGTGTGAGATACATTTTTTACAATTTTCTCACTTTGATTTATGAATGTTTGCAGTAATTTGAGATGTCTTGAATGGTCTGTCGCGTTGCGGATTTTTGTGTGGATTTAATAACGGTTTTTTGGGACTACGTTCCATTTTTGAAATACGATATTTTTATGCATAATTTCACGGGTAATTTTTATTATGAAACATTTGTATTTATCTAATTAATTTTAAATTAAGAACTATATACAACTTATTTAACGAATTTTATAAAAGAATAACATTTGAAAAAATGGAATTGTAATTTTAATTACACTTAACAATGGATTAAAAAAGCCTTTAACTAAATAAGAAGCTCATAACTGCATCATAAGTTTCTACAATTCTCGTAAATGTCGGTACAACGAGTATTTTAAATTGGCCTGTTTACATTTATTATAATCCATCATACATCTGCCATACAATGAGGTGTAAATGAATTCTTTTGTTAAACAACGGAATTCTTGCATTTCTAATACTTGGATAGGGTACATTATTTATATACGTGAGGAATATTCGCTTGATAGTGACAACGTCGCCTTAAATAACACCTTCTAAAACTTTGAGTTAGAGCTCGTCATCCTGACATAAGATGTTAATAATACGCAGCAATTACACGATTATGCACATATAAAATCAGCCCTGTATTATGTACTGTCCCACTTCTGGACACGGCCTTCTTCTACTACTGAGAGGGATTAGGCTTTAGTCCACCACGCTGGTCTAGTGCGGATTGATAGACTTCACACACCCTCAAAATTCTTATAGAGAACTCCTCAGGTATGCAGGTTTCCTCACGATGTTTTCATTCACCATTAAAGCAAGCGATAATTCACAAATAATACACGCATGATTTTAGAAAAGTCAGAGGTGTGTGCCCTTGGGATTTGAACGTGAGGACATTCCTCTTGGCAGTACGTACCACACCCAACTAGGCTATTGGCGCTTTTTTACCTGTTTAACCCCAAATAAACAATAATTCAGAAGTAACAAACGTTGCGTATCAAATATCCCCGTCACAAATATCTTTTGACATCAATGAAACGCAAAATACACTTTCTTGGTAATTGAATGATTTTCACCTTACAATCAGGAGTCATTGTCCGGCGAGATGCCCTTCTGACCAAAAATACAAGAAAAAAGGTCCACGGGTCGCTTTCATTGAACAATGGGGTCACTATGGGTCTATTTGAAGCAAAAATAAGGTCAGATATTGTACTATTGCGATTTTTTTTGTAATTCGATATCGGTGTGACCCCGGGTCAATGCAGGTTAAGGGTTATTGCAATAATCGATTTGTCTTTTGAAAATTTGTGGTCTTTCATGTAATGTTAATTTCGGACTTTCTTGTGAGAATTAGGTTTTTTATTACTTACAGTTGCCAATAAAATTTCTTATTATTTTCGGAACATAAAACGGTTACTAAAAGGTCGGTTTTTTACTAATTATAATATTTGGTAAAAAAAAATCATGTTGTTTTCGGAACGTGGTAACCAAAGGGACTAATATTTTATTTTAAACTAGATTTGGCCTGAGGCTCCGCTCGCCTTAAAAAAAAATCCGTGATAAATAAGTTCCCGGTATGAAACGGCTATAGTAATCAGTAATAATGTAGCGTTCTATTAATGAAAAATATCAAAATCGTTTTTGTAGTACCTAAGATAAGTGCGTTCAAACAAACAAACTCTTCAGCTTAATAATACTAGTATAGATTAAATTACTTTAATAATATTATTTGTTTCGCTTTCAGTAACTCAAAAAATTAAGTACTCATTCATTAAGCTTGCACAAACAATTTTCTTTTAACCATTAATAGTAATACATTAAAACATTATAAATGACGAGTTTAAAAAAACACAATACAAACTCACAATACTAAATATCATTTGAGCCTGAATTAAAGTATCCATAAATTTGGTTTAAAAATGAAATATCGCATCTAATACCGTGTAAATAAAGGCGAGGTATAAATCTTTAAAAATCTCAATACAGATTAACCTTGTCTTTTCGCATTCACGGTCTTCGCGACCCCTTGGAACGTTCATTTCCCACGATTCACCCCATTTTAGGGTTATCTTACCATCCCTGCATCAAAAGTGGATCACTTTAGAATTGCTATCATTATTTTTTTACTTAAATTTGTAAAAAAATTGACCCCATTTGAGTGATGAGGCCTCGACATCGTGAACTCGGGTTAACCCTGTGTTATTTTGAAATTCGATCCGGTTATTGCGATTTTTTTTAGTTTTGGATCAGAAATATTCTTGTGAGAAAGGTAAATTTAATACTTTAGTTATTTCTTTAGTAAATGCTATTTTGTGGTAGACAATAAAACTAAATCAAAAGTGTTCCTATAAAGAGTTCATAACATCAAATAAGGGTTCCTAATACTCCCGAATATTTTTACAATTATAAGCATATTCCAATCATAAGTAGTGGTATTATCTAGGAAGTTTAGGTAGTTTTAGACCTAGTCAATCTAATAGTGGCGAAAAGTAAATTTTTCTGAAAGGGACCACATAATATAGGTACTAATATGCATAAATGCAGTCTTCAAATCGTTCTGATGATAATTAGATTCTAGATAAATGCTACATGAAGGGAAGCCGGCAGGAATCTGGTTATATGGACCCTTAGCCACTACTAGACATTATTTTAAAGTGAAGTTTACATCCCCTCTGGTTAAATATGGTTGCTGTCAGACTTCAAGACACTGTGAGCTCATTCTGCGTAGATCGGACCACCAACAGCTAAAATAAAAAAAAAAAATTAAAAAAGTTGTATAATTGTAAAATGTAGGTAGATATTGTAACTTTGACTTTACGGATGAACAACACCTCAGTCCCCCGTGACCATGAAGGCTGCAAAGTCTTCGAAACGTCGGGAGAAAATAAAATACTAACACCGCGATAGAATCCGAAAATTAGTTTAATTTCAATGTCTAACATTCGCGTAAACATAAGAAATCATTATGCTGTTAATAATCTCATATATGGTCCTCAGTTTTACCCATATATCTTTACCATTGCCAATTTCCAGAATAAAATACTCTTAATACACTTTTCCATTTACCTAAGAAATTACCTGATAGGTAATCCAGAACTTAATCAATCTCTATGCCTATATTTATCCAAAGTTAAAATGGTATGGTGGTAGGTCTTAAATGTAATGTAAGAGTAATGAAATGTAAGAGTCCGCCTGGGTATGTACCACCGTAATGTCTATTTCTACCGCCGAGTAGCAGGCTGTAGTAACTGTTGTGTTCCGGTTTGAAGGACATTGTAGTTAGTGTAACTACTGGACATAATGAGACTTAACATCTCATGTCTCAGGATGGCGAGCGCAGTGGAATACCAAACAATACTTTGTGATTTACGGTGTTGGATGGTGTTTCTGTTGTTTATGGGCGGTCGTATCGCTCATCTTTAGAGGAACGACAAGCTCGTCTCGTCATTAAAAGCAATAAAAAAATACTCAGTGATTACATATTGACTCATTACTAGTAACAGCGTAGTTAAGATATTAAAGATCTAGGTTCGATTGCCAGGCCAGGAAAAAAACACATCCATTGTTTAACACTGGAATTGTATAATAGTGTGATAGGCTCGCTTTCTATATTGGGACGGAAATACATCGTGCGGAAACTAGTTCTGTCTGTACCTACATTCTTAGGAAAAAAGGCGTGACCTTTCTACCTCTAGACCGATGTTACATTCTTAAACACATCTAAAAGAAATGAGAAGTCTAGTCTCAAACAAATCAAACTTCCGTCGAAAACTAAGTCAGAAATGCTCGGACGAGAAGATCTTCCAAATTATCAACCTAATTCTACTAACCTTTTAAAAATCCAAAATACATAACTATTACTATCACTTATTAACATTCGTTGATTAAATTATCAGTCAAAGGTGATATCTTCATTTGTCAAAATTCATAATCAATGCAAATGACTTCATTACAATCGTGCATTATTAAAATATTATCAGCGAAAAAATTTATAAACGTCACATGTTTTTTCGCCATTACCAACGTGGGAAGAAGCAATACGTTTCGACGTCATAAATAATTAAAACTCAACACCTTCGCAGTTCTATCGCGTTCCGTGTAAAAACTAACAGAAAACAACAAATACAGCATTTAAAGACAACTCAGATGTACTTTATCATATTAATATTACATGTTCCGATAAAAAATACGCGGAGGGCCGTTTCTCGGTACAAAAACAGAGTGCCAGTGCCTCATATGCGATGCTAAAAATAATTTCCAACGTTTAATACAAAAATCGCAATAATTAACTTCGTTACAGACCAATAAATTACAATACGAGAAAGAAATGCTACACGATACACACACGCGCAAAGCTTCCCGTGTGTACGTGCGCACACATGCAAAGTTAGGGCGGACCACTTGCTAATCGAAACGTGTCAATAATTTATCGACAATTTCAATTTTAGATAAAGTTAGTTTTGAGTAATGGCGTTAATGGTAACGATATCGTGTGAAAATATGCACATTTGCAGATTGATATTTTCTTTAACCGAGAATATGGGGTGTAATAGTTCGCTAAGTAAGCATACTTGCTTTTTATATCGATAAACTATTCAAATATTGGTAGATAGAACTTATGGCATAAAATATATCCATTGAAAACTACTAACGTATAAGTCAACTTTTATGCTCTTATAAAATACAAAGAAATATGAGAAAAAAACTCATAAGGTTTTTGATGTTACATGAAACTATTGCGGATTAACACGCTTATCGAAACTAATGTATATTATACATGCAGAATAAATTAATGAACTGGTTGATGATAAATAATCAGGAACAAATATAATGTATATCTCATTCGTGATTATAAGTGAAAGTAGCCGAAATAATTAAACCATCATTAATATCCGTCAAACAACCAAACCTTATCGACTAATCGACATCGATACACAACCAGTTAAAACCTCTCACATCCCCAACTGCACTCTGATCACAAATACATTCATATGATTTATTGTTAACACGAGTAACAACTCATGTGTGGAAAGTATCATTCGGTCACACACACGCGCACACACACTCGCGCGCGCAGATTATTATGCGAACGGGTCCCGCGGAGACGTGACGCTTTGGAAAATGTTCGCTTTATGTTTATATATGGAATGATTACTCGTTCGAAACTCAATTTTTTCAATCGAACTCTTTGTACGTTGGATTTTTGACGATTATAATCTGTGGCGGGAAATGGCGGTAAAATTTTATAGGTTAGTTTGTTGGGTATGCGTTTAAGTTTAGGAGGGAAAAAGATGTTTCGAACATTGTTGATTTGATGTTTAATGCAGTTGGATACGAGATGTTTTGTTAATACGAGAGATGCGGCTGCTTATGTCAATTCTTTTTGATGGATATAAATGTAAAAGATTTAGAAATCCTCAGAAATTTACGATGAATAACAAGTGAATCTTGGTTTAACTAATATGCCAATCTTCTTTAGCAATGTAACTAAATATTCTCTAAAGCCTAAATGCAAGCTTATGTAGAGTCACCGAGAAAACAGTATAAACCCCCAAAATACCTTTATATTCCCTTCATGAATTTTTTAAGGCATGCTTTTGCTAATAGATCTAAAGTGTTCCTAAAACAGATCATCAAATAAAGGTTCCTCATATTCCCGAATATTTCTATAAATATATGTATATTACAATCATAACAAATGGCTCTACTTACTACCTAACAGCATAAACGAGTCTTTGTAGGTATTATCTAGGAAGCTTAAGTAGTTTTAGATCTAATCAATCTAGCAGTGGCGCAAGGTCAAATTATCCGAAAGAGAATCCAACACAACATATAGGTACAACATATAGGTATATATAAATGTAGTCTTCAAATCGTTCTAATGGTAATTAGATTCTACATAAAGAAAAGTCGGCAGGAATCTGGTTACTTAGACCTCACGCCTCTGCAATCTATACAGCCTGTTGGCATGACAAATCAATACCTGCAGTGCAGGAACGACTGCAGGGAATTTAACGAAACATAAACGTATACATTTAACAATTTTCTACTAGAAATAAATTAATGCTTACTAATATCAGTTTACGTAAACGTTTAGTTTTGTTTTTCATCTATTCAGGGTTAATCCTATGTAGGTTTTGTGCCTTATAGCTTGATTTAGAGGATATATTATATCCGCCCGGATAGTGACCACCGTACACAAGGTGTTTAAAACCCGACGTATTGGCTAATAATTGTTGCACTCCACAGATCTTACGTTTCTGGGATAAAGTAAGATTGTATTAACTCTACATTTTTACTATAGGTGGTATAGTTCCTCTTGAGTATTCTCTATACTGTGTTTTGTAACACAACATGTATCTTTAGAGACAGTCTATCAGCTGAAGAATGTAGTTACTATAAATAATTATATCCACGATGACGCGCCCCAGTACTTTACTTAATCGCTCATAGAGTGCGTGAGGAGCACGCACACTACCATGGATAGCGTCGAAGTTGAGCTTTCAATCATTCCCTTTACCCCGTAACACCCCCGCTCAAAAGATAGCGGGGCGCGTCTTCGTGAATGAAATGACATATAACTGATTTTGAACGATTACAAGTATCTTATAATTTTAATTTATTTGTATTTAATTTGATCACACATACACTCACGCCTTTTATTCCCGAAGGGGTAGGCAGTGGCGCAACTGGTGCGACCACTTTCCGCCGTGTATATTCCGTCCCATGATGTGATAGGGGGCGAGCTCATAGTCTTATCGAGCACAAATTACAGACTCTGATACTGAGTAGAAATACCCAATTTCACTTCGCCCACTCGGGAATCGAAACTGAGACCTCGGCAATGCAGTCGTATCGTATAAAACTACGCAACCGAGACCGTTCACTTTTAAAATAGTTTACTCTGATGTATTTCAAAAGTACTTCTCATTCGATAAATATTTGAAATAAATTATCCCATAAGTCGCAGGTTATCTTCTTTTAAGAATAATTCCCAAATGCGAAACACAAAAGTTGAAGCCATATCAAAGTTACCCAAACAAAGTCTTAATCCGTCTAACTTTTCCATTGTGTAAGTTTGCCCTATGCCGTATGTTAAATGCAATTGTAAGCGTTGTAACATATTGATACTAATATATCTAAAGCTGACTCTTCCTCTATTATTTGTAGAAATAAAATTATATATATCATAGATATATATTATATATACCTACCCGCTACATGCATAAATCTGGTGCATAAGTTTGGCATTTTTTTTTAATATTTTTTTTATATTATTATTTTCTGAGGGGAGAAAACTGAATATAGCTGCTATTAAATCCGTAAAATAATTATATTTTAATGTCTAACATTCGCGTAGCCTTTTAAAGTTTTATTAGACTCTTTGTTACAAAAACCTATCTAATAATATCAAATTATTCTATAAATAAAGTTGGGGACATTAACTTTTCTCAAATACAAAAGTGCTATTTTGGAAATTTGCTTACAAATCCCATTCCAACTATTGAATTCGGATGAAATTTGTCTAATATTCTCAAATACCTACAAAAATTTCATAGCTTGGTGTTATCGATTTCTTTTCCATTCCTTACGCCAAAGCCTAGAATTTCTGTACTACAACCAAAACCGCGTGCAAAGACATTAAACACGCTTTTGTGGGATGACTTTTCCGTAGAAGCCACGAATATCTACACTTCAGTGACGTGTCCATACAACCTGATTCCTATCGGCTTCCCTTTCATGTTTATTTACGTTTATTTTAATTTTCTGTTAAATTGCCCGCGATATTTTAAACCAATTCTTTTGCCACAGATTGCCTTTTCAAAAATTCACCCATAGCCACTACACTTCAAAACCGCGCTAATACAAAAGTATTGTGACCGAAGCCGCCCGTTGTCGGAGCGTTATAGATGGTGTTCGAAAATAAACCTGTGACATTTCGCCAGTTAGGAATCGAACGTCGTGTTACATGTAATTACGCTGGCCTCTCTGCCAACTGCAAGTATTGTTTTTACAAGAGTTTGTGCCCTAATTTCTAGTCTTGTGTCTCGTTGGTTTTGAGTGATATTTTTGTTAGTACGAATAGAATTGGAGTTATATTTAAAAGTTTATATATAAAATACAGACATCACGCCTTTGTCTCGAAGGAGTAGGTAGAGGCCTATCCAAGGCTCACGTCACGTGTGTTCCATCCCATGATGTGGTAGCAGCCGAGGTTGCCAGTGAATTAATTAATGATGATTAATTAATTGGATTAATCGTTTAAAGTTTGATAAATAGCACATGAAATTTATATTTTATTATGGTTAGGTCCATAATAATATCAGCCCTGTATTATATACTGTCCCACTGTTGGCCACGGGCCTCCTCTACTACTGAGAGGGATTAGACCTTAGTCCACCACGCTGGCCTATGCGGATTAGTAGACTTCACACAGCCTCGAAAATTAACCATAAACACTAAGGTAGACAGTGGTGCGATCAACATACCTAAAGTATCCAAACACATTTCCAGCATAGAATACGAAATGATCGGAAACACTAGATACCTTTAACAATCCAATTTTTTTTTTATAAGTCCACAGAAAAGTGACCTTATTACATCTGATTATAAGAGTGGGGTCCAATAGAATGTTTACTGACGAGATATTGACTCCAGTCTACACAATTATGCCTGGAACTGGATACACAGACTGATCCCGGAAAGCGACACTTACGTGGGCCACTATTGTGTATTGTAACAAATTTGTGAAACCTTGGCATCTGAACTAAGGTATCCTGTGTATCGGATGCCGAGAATTTACAGAACAAGGTGCTACTCATGAAAGGCTACATGTTACAGCTAATATATTGAGCCATTAAACAATTGTGAAAAATAAAAAGAAAATAAATTACACTTAAAATTAAAAGACATGATAATAAAATAATATAATAATTTTGTTATGATTAACAAGGCTGTTCAATCTTAAATAGATATATGTATGTATTACCTAGTTTTTTGATAATGTGGCATGTGTTGGCACTATGGCAGGTTACCATCTTGTCCGGGGTTACCATCCGGGCAGATATAAAACATATTCTACCACCAGCACACTGTTCTAAAACAACAAATACGTTTTGAAGTCTGAAATAAGATCACATACAACCACCAAACTAATGACGTGCCTATTTAGTATGTAGTTTGTGACTCTTACAAAAACATATACGGCTAATGTTAACTACTTTTTATAGTGTTTCCATTTTGACATTTAATTATATCGCAATTATAATGTAGGGTGCGCGGAACGTAATTGCTATGACGCAAAACGAAACATCTCTGGTATTGTAACATATTAACCATAACGGAATTGTAACTGTTTCTGTGGAGTATGATGAGGTCTTGGGTTCGATCTTGGGTCAGGCTGAGTGATAGATTTGTCTGTATGTATTAAAAGTCCGGTGTCTGCAATAGAGTATATGACTCAATTTTGATATTTACTTTTATCAAACATTTGTCTGATTAAAATTTTAACCCAGAAATATTTAAGGTAAATATCAACAAATATGTCTTTGAATTTCGATTGAAGGGGTAAGTGTCTAAAAACAAGAAAAGAGGCGCAATACGCGCACGTGACGTCATCGTGAATTACGATGCGTGCGAAAGAATGAGATGGAGCGATATCCCTACTACACGCCCACTCCTTCACATCGCAATATTCAAAATATGAATTACTGTCTCATTTCTTAAACAATTTAAATGCAGCTTTCGCAGAAGATCTTATTTTTCATACAATTTGCTTTTATATTTAGAATAATGTACAAAATCCAATAGGAAAACACTCTATTGTGTCCGAAAATCGGGAGTAAACTCGCCTTGAAACTATAGCGCGTGAGATGACGAAATTTAGGTAGGCATACCTATCCCTTGACGGAAAGCGGTGGAAAGTTTTATATCTAATATCTAATGGACAGTCTGATTCCCATCTAACTAAAAGAGTAACATACCCTTTCAGAGGTCATCTCACGGCTATAATATATACAGATAACAATTTTCAGCGGCGTAAGTGCGCATGCGATGTGTGCGTGTTTTTCTCTACCGCCTTACCTTAAGAAACTTAAATACCATAAATATATTAATAAGTGTAGGTTTATTTTGGTAATTTACTATCTATTTTCTACTGTAAGAACATAGGAATATAGTCATGTTCTGTTTTATAACTAGTAACATAAGCGAAGATGGACTTTGGTAATTGGTAACACTACGTACCTATCGTTTTATTTAAAGGATGTTTAAAAGTATTAGAGATGTGTTTATTGTCGTGGAATTTTGCAGTTTATGTATTTAAGAATATGGCGATAGTGCGTTCATGATTTGGTATATCTTGCTTTTGTTTTTAATGGTTATTGGAAAAGAATGAGACGGTTGTAACAAATGTACTATTTTAAAAATAAATTAGAATGAACAAATAAAGAAACAGGAAGGCGCAGTTTTGATAATAAAGAATGAAGCATGTAAATTATAAAATCACGATTTAAATTGACAGACACAATACACGAAATAAATATCAATGCAAAAAACTCGACATGCATACGTTTAGAAAAATAAAATTACAAATTATACAGTATTGTTTGAAATTAATTTAACCTCTAAATAACAAAGTTTAGAGGCTAAGTGAGCGTTCGGAAACTTACAAAATAAACATTTAATTATAATGAAAACCGAATAACATTCACAGACGTATATATCTGCTTAGTTAACAAACAATACGTTATCAAATTATTTATCGAAATTAAACACACCAAATTTGATATCGAGTCCCTCAAAAAATTTATACAATAGAATTTTTTCGTCAATCGTGACTCTATACGTACTCACAACCCGACGTTCAACATTCTTAGAATATTTACAACTACCCACATCCTGCATACAAAAAAATATTGTATGAACATAAATCATATTTCAATGTGATACAATGTTGCACATTTGTCGCTACCTAGTATCAATATTAACATACAAGTCCGTACGCAAAAAGTGCCACAAAAAGTTTTAATAACTGACCTGTGCGGTCGAAGGTCACCGCGTGCAGCGGATCTCTTGTCAAAACATAACGGGCCGTATGGACAGTTTCCTTTGCCCATTCTCGGCGAAATTTAAAAAACGAACAAAAAAACATATTTGCAGTTAACCCTAAGTCGGGGACCCTTTCTTAGTTTTTGGCGGAAAAAAGTGCGGCCGATCTCGCGCCCGCTACGCTCCGTATTCGTGGCCGAGCGGCTGCAGCGCGCGGTCGCCACCACCATAAACGTATTCCAATTTCGAATTTCCAGGAGCGCGGGAAAACGTCGACAACGAAATTTGGAGAACCAAACCCACCGCGCCCATCACATTGTGACGAAAGAGCGGGCAAAGTAAAGTTAGTGCATAGTTAAATGTGTTGCATTGGTATTAATAGTCGACATCTGAATCCTTTACATATTTGTATTCCGATATAAACAATTGTTAATTTAGCGCAGGAGCGAGCGTGGTTTTTATGAATTTTTGCGTATCGCCGCTGGTGGGGGAAGGGTGGGGCCTCACTTGACTCGTCCCTCTGCTAGCGAGTATTTTGATTTAGTTTCCGAGTCTTACGCAGATGTGGCAATTTTTTTCAGTCGCGTGTGTACGGCGCGCGCGGCTTGCGGTATATTACGTGTTCTCTATAATTTTTTTCTCGATTATTTCCCGCGCTCGCTTACTTTTTGAACTTTTAGACGTGAACCGTGTTGTGTTGGTGAGTGCAGTAACATTACGGATCAGTGGAAAACACTAGTGACATTGTGTGTGACCCGCTGTGCTTGTTGCGTTTGGATATCTTAGTATAAGGTGAGTTTAATTGAAGAAATAATATTTTTAAATTTGACAATGTTTGAAAATGGAATTGATGCGGAGGATCTTGTGCGATTATGTTTGGTTTTAGAAAAGCTGTGTTGCAATGTTATAAAAATATAATGAATAAGTTGTTTACAATTAGTATTTAATTTGTAAATAGAATATAAGGCATATCAGTTATTTAGTCGTATTGAATACTTATAGATTTTAATGCGCAATTTATTTATTATTCGTGACAAAAACAAAGTTCTTAAAATATTTGTTATAACTTATTGTCAATGTTAGATTTATGACACACAATTGTTCTTCTTTGACACATAATAAATGCATTAGTTTTTATAGAATATAATGAGCGATTAATAATAGAAACTACTATTAATAATGTAAAGCTAAAATTAAATGATCAATAAAATTATTAAATGCAAATGAAAGAAAAGAAGTGCTTTCATTTATAAAATGTACTTTTTAAGTCGCACTGCGCTACATTTATATACGCTTAAACTTAGATTGTAGAGTATTATTAAGTATAAATGATTATTTACTTAACTATATTTATGTATATTGAATGTATTAATGTGTAATATTTTAATCACAATTTTTAAAATAATCCCTAACTGGATACTAATATACAACAGGTTTGAAGCTTTAAAGATTACTTCAATGCATCTCTACATAAATACATTAAATATTTTACGTTTAGCAAAAGCAATGCAATCAATTTAGTATCTCTTAATTATATTTGTATGACTACATACGACTGCTTTTATGTAAATAAAAAATACAGATATAGAATATTATTTCATGTCTACTTTTAAAAGTAATGGATTTCCCATTAACAAATTCGCAATATGCATACTCATTAAAAATAAAATTAATTATTAATAGGAAATATAATATTATATGGCTTTCAATATACTTTAATGTAAATGCTCTAATAACATACAATGTTTATAATATCATTAAAGCACATCTGATTAATTAATTTTATTTGATTCATTTACTTATGCGCATTAAATAATTAAACATGAATCTACATTTAAAATCAAATTTGGAACATTACGTTCCATTTTAAAATATTATATTAAAACTTCACGGTTCATTTACAAAATGTTATGTTTCATTTATTTTTAATAAATGTTGTTTTATTCTAGTTTCAAAAAGTCCATAAGCTACATGTTGTGTACCAGATCAGATAAGATGAGACACAAGGGTCAAGGGTCACGTGGTTAAAAGATCACGCCAAAACGGTACAGCATTCGATTCTGTCATGCGAGAAATGTTCTAAAGATTTTTATTACGTAAATTGAAAGCTGGAAACGTGATATAAAATTTCTTATAAATTGATTTCATAAAAAGTCGATATAAAGTTTTTGTGCGAGCAAATTTTGAATACGAAACCCAATTTAAACTTATAGTGTAAAATTAGTTTATAAATAAAATATGCTTTTTTAATTTATAAATTGTTAGCTTCCAATTTATTATTTAGACATTTACTATATTTAAATGAAAATTCCATAGCCTTATGAGACTATTAGACGTGTTTCTGACGCAAAAAACAGTATGTTACATTGTAAATTGAAATACTAATAACTTTGAGTTGTAATTTTAAAATACCACGATCAGTTGCAAATACAGGTAAAGCCATTAGTATATTTATCCGCCATTTATTAAATGTGGTTTTATTAAATTATCATTAAAATAAATGGGTTGTTACAAACGATGCCGGCTCGAGAAAAACCAACAAGGTCGAACCAACTAGTTTGTACGAAATTTTGTAAGTTCAACAAATAAATTAGAAAATGTAATCTTGTGAAACTCATGTCAATTTGGACATGAAACTAGCTATCGCCCGCGGCTACGTTTGCATAAAAATTTCGCCAAAATAAATTTAATTTGAACAAGTACGTGCGGGCAGCGAAGATTGGGTAAATTTATTGTTTGCCTTCGTATAGTTATGAGGAAAAATAGACTTAATAGGCCTTAAGTTGTTAGCTTTGAATGTTGTGTAAGAAAACGAATTCCATCTCTTAGTCTTGGGTTCGAATCCGTCGGTCTTTGTCATAGTCATGCGATATCAATTTAGGTCTAATAATAAAATTCAGATATCTAATTAATACTTTCTTTCCTTTTTAAAAGACTAATAAGCTTAATGGCAATAAAAAAAAATAAATATAGAAGGCACACAAATATTCTTGGAATTAGATTTTTTTGACATTATGATACC